>NC_049207.1:48791354-48921354 GCF_013347855.1 Anguilla anguilla | reverse complement strand
CAGGAGGAGGAAACTTGCCTTCCAGGTTGCGGCGTTGCGTCTGAAGTAGGCGAACGTCCGCGTGAACCAGCTGTAAATTTCATTAAGCGTTAACTGCATGTCGCTCGCTTCCATGATAGCCTGGAATGAGATGACATCAAATAATGGTTTACTAACCGGGCTGGATGACACTTTCCTCAAAAGCCGCCTTAATTTAAGCAGCAATTAATTTTAATCTAATCAGGCAAAGTTAATTTACTTTCCACTTACCTGCCTTATGAGAGTTGCATACGTAAAAGGAGGCCTAACGTCTGCGTTCTTATAAAACTCATAATTTGGAGCGATCTCTGGGAAAAAAAGTAATAAAATAAATAAATAGCATGTCACCACCGGAAATAATTGGTGCATTTTAATCCTTCAGGTAAAGAACTCACATTGGATTTTTATCAAATTATATAAAGAGAGAGAGAGAGAGAGAGAGAGACAGAGAGGAAGTAAAAAACATTATATCGTCGTTTTACATGTCTAACAAAATACAATTTTAATCAATTCCTCTCCAGAGGATTCTTAAAACACTTACACAGGAATGGAAATTAAGAGCCAGCAGACATTTTATTACATATTCAAATAATATATGTCCTTACATACTAATATGCAGTTCTCTGTAAATACAAACGTTAGACTGGGACATTTAAATGAACCTTGATGCACACATTCATCTGATTATAATGATCAGTGTACATTTTCCTTTCTCTTTCTGAAGAAATACATTTATACATGAATGCCAGTTTTAGTCAGTAAATTAAATTTACTCTGCAGCTAATTGGCATACGTAATTGATGCAAAATAATTAATTGAGGCTAATAAAATTCATGGTTTTAAAATAAATGCACAAAACACAGCCACACTTTGTCAGATCTTCTTTTCTTATTCAATATAAATAAATTCAAGCTAATAAGACAAAAAGTTTCATGTATAAAAAAAAACAAATAAACTGGAGAACTGAAGCGATGCTAGCGGATGAATATAGTGGCTAACTCGCTAGCAGTGCACGAGCTAAACCAATGCTAGCAAATTAATGGCAGGGCTAGCTTGCTAGTTGTGCACTTGCTAAAAAAATGCTAATGAATGAACAGCATGGCAGCCCGTTAGCTAAATGAATGATAGTGAATGGATGTGATGGCTAGCTTGTTTACTACAGCAATGCTTGCTAATGAACAGCATGTCGGTGAGCTGGGTAGAGCAATGCTAGCGGACGAATGGGAGATGCTGGCGTGTTAGCTGGCGGGTATACCTGAGGACATGGGCACGGAGTACTTGTCCGAGTGCCGCCTCCGGATGGCGCCCACGCCCGGCACGCTGGCGGGACTGAGCACCGAGGGCACCTGGGACAGCGGGGTCACCGGGGCCGTGGGAGTGGTGGGGGTCTGAGGTAAGTTCGGAGGGGACGTCGAGGGCAGGTTCTTTGACATGGTGACACTTGACACCAGGTTGAGCTGCAGAGGTTCAAGAGGAATGAGAAGGAGGGGGTGGGGTGGGGGATGTGAAAAGAGAAGAGTGAAAGAAGGAGAGAGGAGGGGTCGGAAAAGGGAGGAGGGAAGAGGAAGAGAGGTACAGAAAAGAGAAAGAGAGAGAGAGGGGGCAGGCGTTTTAAAAAGGCTCTGACAAACGAGAGCGGATTCAGCTCTCCAGCTGCACTTTCCCTGCTAATAAGCTGCAGAGGAAGCAGCCAATCTCAACTAATTACAGGATGAAATTGTATCATAAGAATTCTAATTAGAGCACGCTGTTAGAGATTATCTAATGATCTGCTTCGCTGTTATCCCAGCCATCTCAATCCAAGCAGGACCCGGCTGCGCGCCCAACGCGCCTCCTCCTAGCGCCTCCTCCCCGCGCCTCCTCCTCGCCCGCCCCCCTGACTTCCACCGGCCCGATGCCGCCCGCCGCCCCTGCCACCTCTCCCGAATAATTCCGAGCTGAAATGCCCCTGGCCCCGTCCCCGTTCCTCAAATTAAATCCCCGCGCATCGTCCCCATCATTAGCGCCTCCTGAAACGTGCTGCTATAGCCCGAGTGTTTTTTTTTGTTGTTAAATCCATTTTTACTTTTGGCTCCAAATCTCAGCTGAGAGGCTCCAGCCAAGTGGAAAATGTGCCCCTGACCTTCTGTCTCCGTATTAATTTGGCGGAATGGTAATGGCATTACGACACATTCAAAGCCAAATTGTCTTAATTGCAAATTAGCCAGAGGACGCTGGAAATGCACAAATTAAATATGATCGGAGTTAGCGAAAGGGGGAGAATTGGAACGTCCCCATTAGCAATCATTTGTGGCATGTGTTAACAAATATAATGAAATGTCAAGTTTGCCAACTCTATTGGAAGTATCATTTTCAACTGAGGATTAGCGTCGCTTAATGCTAACGGGCTGGTGCTCCGGAAAACGAGCGTCGCTCAATTAATATTTTATTCGATCCTTTCCCCCCCAGCCCTTCACGACAAATTTGGGATGACCGGTCCAGCTCACTGTCAGTGGTCACTGCTGCCCCTTTCGCTATGGATTCGTCAGAGCTCGGCGAGGAAGGTTCTCTCCTCTGAAGCATGTGACGTTAGGTCGCCGTGCTTCCTATCGCGCCGCGCTCTGTAAGTCAAGCTCACGCAGACGTGACGAGAGCCGGAGGAAGTCGCTTCAGGTGTGGCCTTCAGGTGCGGCCGACTGAAGCCGCCCCTTCCCTGGCGACGTTGGCGGTAAAGGTGGGCGGCCCACAGGTGACGCTGGCAGAAGAATTAATGAACCTGGAACCTGGGGAGACCGCGTGGCAGTGCGCTTCCTGTGTGACCCATACTGCAGTCCATTCATTCGAGAACATTCCTTAACTGTCACACTGCAGTACCTTACAAATTGCAAACAGTAATTACCTTTAGCGATAAATCTGGGGCCAAAATAACCCCACTTACCATTCGACATTAACAAGTCAGTCAGAAGTGTTCGGAAAAAAATAAGAATAGGAAAAAACATCCCGATGACATCACAGAGCGGTCGTGATCGCGATCAACTGCGCGACTGTCAAGACGAACACGGCAGCGTCTTTAGCGTAAGAGAACGGGGGCGGAGTCAGGGGCCTGATTGATCTGCTTTGTGGGAAGGGCTTTTTTTTATTTTTACCAACACCGCAAATAAGCAGATTTGTAGGGGGAACAAAAATCAGCATATGGCGGCTAATTGTTCTTTCTTGGGCAGCAGCCAGCTGAGAAGCATTAGCGGTGTCGTAACAAGGACAGACACCCCCGAGGCATCCCCCGGTGCATCTCTTCAAAAAAAAAATAACCCACAGACTGCTCTGCACCGCTACGGTGGGAACACGCTCCCTTCAACCGCAAAACGATTCGTATCCTCCGTCATCGTGTCAACTTACGGTAAAGGCCGTACCGCCTTCAACCGCGAACCGTTCTAAACCTCTACCGCGTCAAATTACTGTAAGACCGCAAGGTCTCTAATCGAAGACCTCTTAAACCCTCTGCCACAGCCTGAGTGCTACCTGTCCTGAACCACTACTGGACCAAACTACGGTAAGAGCAAGCCTCTCTGACTGCTAACCGCTCTTTTCAAAGGTTTGACCACATCCTGCCCTAGAATGACCACACAACCTTCAACAGTAACCATTGAAACATCCTAACTAACTAACTCCGGCTTCGACAACAAACTGGCCTTTCCTAAGGTTTCAACCACATTTCAGTTAGGCCGCACTTCAACTGCAAACCGTTCCTTTCTGAGATAATGCAACTGCCACCAAACACTGCTTGTACTTGTATGTTTACAGTCTGCAGGATAAAATCGCATCAGATCTCCGCATAAATTGGCCCTTTTTCCCCCAACGTACACCGCTCCACGCGAGAAACCTTAATTTGCCACACCGCGGCGTAACAAGGGCAAGCCAAAAAAAAATTAATAAATGGCAACTTGCAATTCCACGCTGGAAGTTCAGCGAAGGAACCAACACGGGCAATGAATATCCCGTCAAGCCATGTGAGAAGGGCCTTCTTATAATAAACCCTCACACAGAATGCGTTGTAGCATGTATATTTATGGGTGTTAAGCGAAGTCTTTTTTCTTCTTTTTTTCCTTTTTTTGCTTTCCCCGGGTCTGGTAACAAGCGTAACATGTTTGCAGGCACCCGGTCCGGCGTCGGCAGGATGGGATTTATTAAATCTAACCCAGCGCAAGGAGTGTGCGCGAGCCGGGATGAGAACTCTGTTACCTCCGCTCATCTGAATGTGTTTGAGATTGGCTGAAACTCATTATTCAGGGCTTCCGGTGCTGATAACTTTGATTTTCATTCATCCATACCATGGCCAAAAGGTAACATTTAATGAAGTACCATTCAGAGAGTAAATGAGGTCATATAATAGACAGTGCGCTTGCACCTTGTGTTCCAGCACTGATAGCTTTTAAGGGTGCCATGATGAACCAACAGAGCTCATTTCACCCTTGTAATAAATTCATACTATTAATATTTATCAAATGTGTGGGCTGTTTCAGCTCGCACACCGCATATGAGAGCATAAATCTGTACTATGATATCAATTATAAAGCTTCTTTTGAGCAGCACATAAATTGTATTTAAAAAAAAAAAAAGATTTTGTTGTATATTATACCCTTTTATGCTTTAAGCCTGGCAGAAAAGCACTTCACATATCTCCAGTTCCAGTGGGAACCTTAAACTGTGGCTTCATTTCAGACCGTTCAACTAAGAATTCCGCATTAATTGCCCACCATCAAATGCAATTAGCAATTCTTTCATGTGTGGTTTATGTAATGTAATACTTAATTTACATTATTCATTCATATTCTGTTTTGGATTATAGGCTGAAAATTCGTTATTAGTGTAGATGTAACCACGCTGCTGGAGTTTTGGAAAAAAAAAATAGACTGATTGAATAATTAATTGGAAAAAAAAAAAAAAACGAGCGGCAGATTCCTTACGGATTTATGGGGTAATTATTCTATCTTGTGATTATCTACTTTATATGATAGCAAGTGATGAGGAAAATTATTCTATTGAAATGAGAGTTTCTCAGCAGCTGCAACATAATATAATGTTTTGTCCCCAAAATATTTTAAGTGCCTCGTATTTTCATATGAACAATTACAACCAAAAAATATTTGCTTGGTGATTTACACTTGGTGTAATTTTTTTTGTCCATCAACAAGCAAGTGAATATTATATGAGTAATATGATTATTATATGATTCAAGTCTAAATACAAACTCCCAAGTATTCATGATATATATATATATATATATATATATACACACACACACACACACACACACACACATATACACACATAAAAAACCACGACACTGCTATTTCATTTCAGATGATGTTCGACAGCTCCTGTAACTTAAATACCAGCACATTTTTCCTTCAGAATGATTGCTCATACAGATATTCTTTGCTCCACACAGATGTAAGTGCTACCTTAAGCCCCGTCGCTAAACAGCAATTGCCGGCCAACAGGTTGTTTTCGACAGCGCGCCCATCGCCCGCCAGACGGCCCGCCATTACGGGCTCGGCACTCCAGGACTATGATTTGCACACTTGTGGGATCGTGGCTCTCCTACAGTCACTTACAGCACAGATCTGATAGCATTTGTATAATATAGTATTACTTTTTAAAGAAGCAGACAATTTAAAAATCCTATTGCCGCCTTCATTTTATACATTTTTTTTCTGTCGTTCTTTTTTTTTTTTTTTTGCTATGGCGGTCATTCGCACATCATCGCTTTCGACTTTTTTTTAACGGTGGCCGCTAAGCTATTCATTTTCCGGCAGGGCAGGGCCCTATTTACTGTTTGCAGAGCAATATGCACTCACCGGTTTAGGAGACGGTTTGGGCTCAGAGGGTCTCATGTGCAAGTGGGCCATCATTGCCTGAAGACGCTCACGCTCTTTAGAAAGCTGTTAGCGAGGGGTGGGGGGGGGGGCAGGGTGGAGGGAGGGGGGTGGTGTGAAGAGAAGAAGGAGAGAGAGGGAGAGAGAGAGAGAGAGAAAAAACAAGAGCACGAGGCCGTTTTAGAAGTGAGCGATTCTGCGAGTCTTCCACAGCAATACATCTTGTTACTGAGCTTGTCTGAACGTAATGAACCCTGCCAATGCCCAGTGCAGACCCTCACAGGAGAAGAGAAAGAGAGAGAGAGACAGAGGGAGAGAGAGAGGGAGAGACAGAGAGAGAGAGAGGGGGAGAGACAGAGAGAGAGAGAGAGAAAGGGAAAAAGGGAAAGAGAGAGAGAGTGAGAGTGTGGAATCCTGGCAGAGAGCACCAAAAGGTCAGGCAAAACAAATAACACTTCATCTCTTTGTCAATAGCGGAATTTGGGTCACGGACGCTTTGACAGTAACAAGTTACTAAGGCCGTAAATTAGGAGGTGCTGGGCGTCTACTCAAAGTCCTGTGGACACTGTTAGGACGGGACCGGGGCTGGCAGCTGCGGGGAGGTGAAGGGTCCTCCAAGCAGAGGGCCTGGGAGGGCCTGGGAGGCCCGCCCCCCCGGCCCAATCCCCCGTTCCCTCCGAGGTCCAGTTAGGGCCCCCGCAGCTTGCCATCATCAATCTAATTCGGCAGAGTGACAGAGACCAGGCGGTGCGAAACCCCACCCCCCAGCTAAACCCGTCCGTACCCACACTGCACTGGGTCTCATTACCGCTGACCAGCCTCGGAAGTGCCGGAAACAGCAAAAGCCGCTATAATTGGTCACACTCTTCGCATGGGCTTGTCGTAGCTCCTTTTTTTTTGGTGTCAGCAAAAAATAAAATTTTAACCAATACATTAATACCAGATATGCATTTCTAAATATATCATGAATATGATTTTTTTTTTTCTTTTCATGAATTAAAACCCAGCAAAATGTCCACAAAGCTTATGTGAGAACTACAGCTGAGGCAGTGTTCAGAAGAATTCTGCTTCTCCTCCACTCTCAGAGCCACTGGATAAAGTGTTTTGAATTGGGTGTCTGGTGACACTGTACAAATTCAGTTCATTCTTTTAAAAAAAAAGGCACCGCAGTGGCTAAAAATGTCATTCAATTACAGGACTCATTTTCTTAGCACCACGTCAAATTAATAAGGTTGTGCTCCTACTGAAAATAGTTATCTTCTGTTGAGCTTTGTTCAGGTGCAAAGCTCATTTAAATTAATACACACCAGCACAGATGCAGATTTAGACAGATTTTCTATTAAAGGGCAAGGAGAGGAAAATAAGCACAATTGTAATTATATTTTTTTAAAGCAACTGACAGCTTCTCGGCTAGTACAAAAAATCTTTCAGAAAGTCTGAATAAGGTTGTGGTTCTGATGAGGAACAAGGACACAAGAAACAAATGTTATGGCAGCATTTTTTTCTCGACTGCCAAACTACACAGCAGCCAACATTCTGGCTACGCTGTAAACATGTTCTATAAGCATATATTTATATTCCCCCCCCCTCCCCAAACAGATAAATGTATTAAAGATGTGTGAATTAGCAAAGTCGTGAGAAGACCACATTTTCAAAATGTAAAAACCAAGAAAAATACATGGAAAATTTTCATATTATGTGTACCTGTGCATCAGTGACAGAGCATCACAGCGAGGGAGACCCACCTGTATCTCTAACTGCTGCACGACCTGCATCTGGACCCGGCACTGCGCGGTGCTCCTGTCGTCCAACGCGTGCTCATTGTTAAGGTGCCTGAAAAAAAGAGAGGGGGGGAAAAGAGAGGGCTCTTTAATGACGCTCTTTTAAACAGGCCGCACCGTTTGGGGGGGTTACGGGCGAGGGCCAGAAGAGAGCTGAAGATCTCCACGCGCTGCGGAAAGACCCTTCGTTTCTGAGGCGTTCTTATCCCGCGCGGCGGTGAATCTGAAAATGCTAGCGTGCGCTGGAGGAAAAAAAAAAAAAAAGGAAAAGGAAAAGAGGAAGTGTTTGAACCTTGGCCGGTGCTAAAGGACAGAGGCAGCCGTAATTAAAGCTCACAGCTGTACAGTCATTTGAATACGTGTGAAACTGTCATGTGACATCCCAGCATGCTTCGCGCCGGATCTGAATCACAAAGCAAAAACTTCCGTTCTGTTGTGACAGATGCTGCTTCGCAGTGGAAATATAAAATGCTTTACTTCCTGATGAGATGCCCTTTAGTAGATTAAAAGTAATCTGTTATAGGTTCCGGGTGCAACACCAGTGAATCTACAACAACACCTCTCCAGCCTATTTTTAAATTGGTCCCTTCCCTAATAAATAAATAAAATAAATAAATAAATAAATAGAGAAACAATCATCAATATTCTGATGGTTTCCAGGTGAAAAATATTGACATTGAAAAAATGTTTTTTTTTGTCCTCTTCATGCACTGTCGAAAAGATTTTTCATAAAGCAATCAATAATTTAACTTGAGTCACATTTTACAAAATGCTCCTTTCACAAGCAGTCTCCTCCCCCCCATTAAAATAGACCTTTATTCCCCCCAGTACGGAGGGGGAAAGGTTTTAAAAGTGTTGTGATGTTCGGTAATGAGCCTCTATCTAAATTATCATTGGTGACAAACTCACAAAGCCCTCTTTGAGGACACATGGTTATGAAATGCCAGAGCTGCCACTTTCCTTCCTGTAATTATAGGTTAGCTTGCAGCCCTTCAGTGATCATTCCTGGCGCTGGCGGCGGCGAATTGCTACGGGTTCGAGACGCGCATCCATACCTCCGCTGTATCTTTTCTTCCCGCTTCTTGCCTTACTATTGTTTATCTGCGATATGCAAAATAACACGGCCTATTCATTACCCTACCTAATTATGCCAATCAAAAAAAAAAAAAAAAAAACCCTGGAAGGGGAGGTGGGGCTTAGGAAGCACAATGGTGTGATCACTATGTAGTGCATTACCATTAAATTATGGCTTCTGTGCATTTGCCTCTTTTTCTTTTTTTTTTCTCTTCTCTTTTTTAAATTTTATTCCCGTTTACGCTTTTGTAACCGCGTTTGACTCCGCGGCCGGGGAGATCCTCCATTATGGGACGGGGGATTGAGACGGCGCTGAAAGAGCAGGGGCTGGCGAGGGCGCCGCAGCCCGTGCCTAATTGCCGTTTCGGAATGCATATGCAAAGGGACATTTCATTAATCATTTAATCACGTCCCTCGCAGGAAGCAGGAACTAATGTTGCAAATACCCTTTTCATTTCAATGCTCATAATGCTATCTCCTGCACTTGATATATTGCATGTCAAATTATAGCTGCTTCAGATGGGCCGAATGGGGTTTAAAAAAAAAAAAAGGAAAAAAAAATCTAATGTTAACCCCCGAACGTACTTTGTTACAAAATTAAGTTTTCTGCTTAATGCCCGTTATCTATGTTTTTTTTTCTTCTTCTCTTCTCTCTTTCCTTCATTTTCTGCGGGCAGGTCCGGAGATTTAGGTGAGCACCGTCTGACACCATCTTGCAGACCTATTCTCTCCTCGGCCGGCCTGTTAACAAGGCGATTACGCACAAATTACTGCGCGCCTATGAAATATTTAAGCGCATCCTGCTCTGCTATGCATTAATAAAACCGCAGAGAGGTCCGCAATCCAGGTTAGCCGCAGTGTCCGACATCCCCTAATGAGCCCGGTGCAGACACTGTAGTTCAAACAGAAGCCGTGGAAAAAGAAGGGGGTGAAAAAAACGAGGCCGGTGCCTTCAAACAGGCAGCTCCGAACAAACATTCCTCAAGCCGGTAGTAATTTATGGGTCACTTTATCGGTATATTGATTTTTATTTTGAGAATGGAATAAATGATGTGATGGGCTGAGTCTCGGTAAAACAGAGAGGAAACCCTGGGCCTTACACTGCGAGAGAGAGCGAGAGAGAGAAAGGGGAGAGAAAGGGAGAGAGAGAGGGAGGTAGAGAGGGGGAGAGTGCTTACCGCGTGCGTCAAAGCACTCAGACAAACACATACCTCCCAGAATGAGGGTTAAAAAAAATGCAATTGCTATATTTACAGCCTTTAGAATTGGCTATGAAGCATTCTTCCCGGAGGCCTGGCGCTTGGTCTTATCGGTGTTATTTAAAGCAGACGGGGGGTGTCTGAACGGATAACATGGCCGCGTTGTTAGGGGCGCCCGCATGTTAAGTAGCAGACGGCCAATTAAAACGCAGCGCGGGAGATGAGCGGTGTGACTCCCGTCGGGGGGCGTCCGCGGCGTGCTTCCCGCTAGACGCCGGTCGCGTGCCGCCGCGGACGGCCTGGCCCTGGGCCTCGGCCTCAGCGGAGAGGGCGTTAGCGTTAGCGGAGCGGATGTTAGCGTTCCGCTCGGCGCGTCTGTCGCCGCTCCTGTTGGTTTTAAAGGTCCTGTCACGTCAGGCCGGGCTGGCCTTCCGCGCGCCCGCCGGCGGCGTCGGCCGAGGTTCCCCGCCGCGCGGGTTTAATTAGGGACCGCTCAGACGCTGCCGGCCAGGCTAGCGGCTCCGCTCGCCGTGCGTTAGGGGCTCCAGGTCGCAGCGAAGCGCTCGCCGGAGAAGCGGAGTTAAGTGGAAGGCAAATAAACCGTCTCTCTCCGCGCTCGCGGCGCGTGTCATCGATCGGGGGTGGGGGTGTGGATGTGTGGGGGGGGCTCGTTCCTGAAAAGCAGCGCAAAGTGAAATTGGGACTGCGTATAAATACTGAGAACCGGGCTCTTTATTAGCGCCCCTGACCCACCCTTCTTAGCCCCCTCGCCGCTCAGATATATGTGTGAAGGTCGAGGAGAGAGGAAATCAATAAGGACACTAAGCCTGAACGGAAGCACCTTATATAATGATACACTTTCCTAAACAATGCAGAAACGCCCCGGCATGTCCGAGCATGTCTCCAGTTCATGCTCAATATACTCTATCAACCAATCACCAACAAGGCCCTTCAAATAACTTACCGCTACCACTATTATAATTGTTAGTATTATTATTATTATTATTATTATTATTGAAATGTATTATTATAAACCTAAAAGATATGGAACCAGTCAGTCTATTACCATTATCCTTTTAATCTATCTATGCTTAAAAAAGTAAATGTATCATGCAAACGCACAGGTGTGTTCTGGCCAGAACACTTCATAGAAATTAATCAATTAACCCATGCATATAATTAAATGTATATGAAGGTCATACATTATTCATGTAAGTTTTGAACTGTCCCACACACAAGCACACATCCACTAGCATGCAGACACATGCACAGACACACATGAATACACGCACACACACACACACACACACACAGACACACGCATGGACATCCACGCACACACGCATGCACACACACACACACACACACATACAGTGCAAACACACTCCAGCTGATCTTCAGCTGGTCATGGTGTGGCTGCTCACGGCTCTCGGAGCATCGCATGCCTTTTCCTTCGTGGCGATTCAGACCAGACTACGAAAGTTAGCCTGCCGCGCTCCACGCGCACGGGACAGCTCTCCGGCTAGGTGGATCTCCTGTCAAGCCCACTGCTCCGTCACAAAAAAAAAACGTTTTAAAAACCGCGCGTTCCAGTGTGCAGAACAATCCCGGCGTGCCGTCCTGGCATCACAAAAACGCTTTAAAAACCATCGGCTCCAGACACATCCGAACAACAAGCCCGACTTCTACAGCGGGACGCCTGACACGTCTCCAGAAACATGAAAGAGCTCCTCCTGACACTAACCAAGGTAGGAGCACACAGGCCCCCTTTGAGCCGCGGATCACACTCCGCTTGATAGAGCCTGTCTCCTTCAGATTACTGTACACAGATCAGCCTTCATGTGATAGTGTCTCTCTCCTTCAGATTACTGTACACAGATCAGCCTTTATGTGATAGTGTCTCTCCCCTTCAGAGTACGCCACAGGATTACACTTTACTCACACGGCTGACTTCTATGGCCACAGTTCTGTTATTCACCCCCATATTATCGCTTTAAAAAAAAAGGGGGAGGGGGGGTATTGCTTTGTCACATTGCTGGGTTTTAACAGTTCAATCATGTCTGCTGACAGACGGGGCTGTTTTCTTGCGTTCTTTGAGTCAAAATTATTTTGTCAAAAAGAGGGGCTGCAGTTGTGATACACCCAGCTTGTGACTTTTTGATCTTACAGCAGTGGCACAACCCTACAACATCAATTTTAAAACTGAAATTTGGGAAAATAAACACTAAAAAGGTCTTCCAAAAAAGGAGGAAAAAATGAATAGAAATTCTATTATGAAAAAACCAATACACTCGAAACATATACCCGACTGCATTCACTTTGACTATCAACAATACTACCTGACATATTAGCAATCTTGGAACCATGACAAGAGCATATGATTCATTTTTTTGCCTTTGGTAAAGACAGAGTGCCTAACATCTGTGTTGACCCTTGTCTCAAACACTCAAAAATTCTAAAAGCCCAAGCAACATTCCATTACGATCATATTCCACAACTCCCAGTGTCAACAAATATCCCCAAGCAGCATAATCGGTCGGGGAAAAAAAATCACCTTGAACCAATCTCGGCCTATTTACACTCCCTCGTTCCACTTGCAGAATTCGACCTGAGGCGTCGCCATGAAATATTCAACAAACACCCGGCCACGGTCCCAGACAGGGCTCCAGGAAACGGGAGATTTCGGAAGGCGAGGGCGAGGGCGAGGAGGCTCGGACGCGGGGAGAGAGGCCTAATCTTCTCCCATAATGCCGAGGCACAGACAGAGCCCCGGCTCAAGCTGCAAGACAAACGTCTCCTCTGAGGACTGCACGCGCACCGAGGAGCTTACTGACCCTCTTATCAGCCAGCCGGCGGCTTGACCCCACAGCGCCGGACTTCACTTCGTCTTCCCAGTTCTACCGGTCAGCGTTCACGTCTGTGCTCTGGTTAAACGCGCTATTGACCCTGTTTAGCCACCGGGGTGTATTTTAACCGTTCCGCGAGTCATCAACAGCCAGGCCGCGTTCGCATTTTTTTACTCGAGCAAATGAGAGCGCTAACCTGTCACGTCCACTGAGATGGACCTGGCAGAGTTTGACAAGTCACTGAAAACCAGTCAGGGTTCACACTCCTTAGAATGTTTTCATCGATGAGCGTTCACATGTGTGTTCCGGAACACTTGCAGTCAGCCAGCTTAGCGGTGGTGAGTGTCTTCACACTTTACACACCAGGCCTCTTGCGATGCTAAATTGCCTTAATGCTGCCTTTATTATGACCGAGCCTTTGTCTTGGAGGGGTACATTTGCGTGCAGATGTGCTTTCTTCACTGAAAGCAAAAGCTTTTTGCACTGTCTAAAGATCCATGTCACACCCCCTTGCTCTGAGTAATGTGTGTAGAGACACATAGCCCCCCCCCCCCCCCCTTAAAAAAAAATAGATAACACGAATTTGATTTAAAAAAGCACTGCTCAGCGTGTGGTAATATTTTCATCATCAATTCTTCTTCATGTTTAGCACGTCTTAACAGTGAGAGCAGTACATGGAAACAACAGTAGAGCCCGATAGAAGTGACATCACCATAGAAGAAGAGTGCACCATAGAAGAAGACTGAGTGCAGTGTATATGACCTCTGTAACTGGGAAACTAAAGACTCCAGTTACTTCTTGTTGTGAAAACACCTGGAACGAGCGCTAAGACCGTAACCCAGGAAAAGGCCGGAGTTGTGGCTACGCCTATTGGCAATCGTGTAGATACAGCCTCAACGAAGTTATTATTTTATAAATACGCGCCTGCTCGACATCTCCTACAGACCAACATGTCAGAGGGTCATTGTTCCAGCAAGACAAACTGACATGGAATCAAAAATATTTAGGAGAAATAATTATTTGCATCTGTGCGATTTTCTACAGGACTGTGACATGTTTGAAAACGTGCACAGCCAACATATAGCAAACAATTTATTTATTACATTCTTTTCACAAGAAATTGTCAACCGATTAGAATTCACCAGTATATTTTGACCAGATACTACGTACCACATGTAACCTGTCAAGAACTCTGAAACTCAATATTAGAGGTGAAGTACACCTGGCTGACTGGCAATACTGTGTTTCTGTAATTCAAAAAAAGGATAATACAAACCATTTCTAGGAAAAAAAAAATCAATTCAAAAATGGAAAAACTATCAAAATGTCCACGATTCTTATGTATATTTACACAGACATTTACACCCATAAAGCATTGCAAATGAATTAACCGAGGCTTGATTACAAATCAAATTAAAATATTCAAATGAATTATTTGCCTTTTACCAATGCGCACATCCTCCACGGAGTAAAAACACGATAACCTGTAATCTGCAGCTCGGCAAAGACCACTTCTTTGATGTCCCCGCCAACCGCTCCGGCAACAAAGCAGACCAATTAGAAGGGAGCTAATTAAGTAAATTGTTGTGGGATCACGTAGGGTTCTGTCAGTCTGCCGCGCCGCTCCATGACAACGCCGAACACGGCCATTGTGCGGCTGCCATTTACACCGGGCGCCATTAGCTTTCCGCATTCTCCCAGACCCAGCAACGTTCTCCTGCTGCTCGGGAGATAGTCCGCACGCCCAGGGTAAAACTGACAGCTCTTCGGGGGTCTCGTGGAGCAGCCCTGTCCGTCTTTCAAGTCAAAAAGAAAAAAAATTAAAAAGAAAAAAAAAAAAGGCAGTTCGCAGTTCGAAACTGTGAGTGTTATCGGCGCGCGGATTATCGTCACGTGAGCGACGCGTTTCGTCTTTAATCGACATCTGGCAAAATAATGTGCTTCGGCAGAATTATTCTGCGGCATTTTGAGTGCGAACGCCCTACGTATTTAACCCATTCAAGTGCAATACTCGTTCCTGGAGAGCACCATTAAACTCTCCTTAATTAAAATACTCTTTGCATTTTAATTAGCGGCGCGCAGCAAATTATCCAAAAGTTAATCGTCTGACCTGAAAGCGGAAATCAGATGTGACACCTGTGCAAACTGCACAGTGTCTTAAATGAGAATCTCTCAGCAAAAATGTTTTTGTTTTGAAAGGCTTTGGTAATCGTCACTGTTTTTATGTCAAACACCGTACGCGTGCTCAGTCACTAACGAGCAGATAGCCACCTTCACGTGCATGACGTATGCACACGGCCGCTTGGCGGCTACAAGCTAGCGCCGTTTCAGATGAGCCCCCTGCCCCTCCTTCCCTGTTAGTGGTCAGCAATCATGAAAGGCGCTATATCTACAAGCAATCCGTCATCATCAGCAGCATCATCATCATCATCGCCATCAACCCCTCGTTGCCTCGGGATGACGGACAGGTGTAGGAGCACACATCGCCATGGCGACCTACTTCAAAAACTGGCCGAAGTCGTCACAGATGCTTTCGCAGCCGGGCCATTTGCAGACTCCGTGACCGTAGAGGGCGTGCGAGGCACTCTGTTCCTCATGTAAAGAGCTGCGAGAGAGTGAGAGAGAGAGAGAGAGAAATAGTCAGAGAGAGAGAGAGAGAGTCAGAGAGAGAGAGAGAGAGAGAGAGACATCAGGTCTGTGTCTGTACAGGCCACTGGTGCCAGTCAGGTTATTTGCAGTGTTTCAGGAGTCAATCCTGCCTACAGCAGTAAGAAACAAAATAAAAATCATTCCATTGAGTGGAGGGGCTGCACAGACTGGGTGATGTTCCAATTAGGACACAAACTGAGCCAAAATGACTGACAATGAAGTTTTGGGGGAGGGTAGGCCCCCTCACCTTTGGCTCGGAGTCTGATTACTGAATTACCGGTCCTGACGTTTCGCCGCCTCCATCGCGCTGCTGAACCACAATGAACTTGCAAGCCCTGTGAACTTCGACATTTTTGCTTTGTTTTTTTTTTTTACTTCCTGAAACATTTATTAAGCCTCAGGTAAACAGTAAAAAAATTGCCTGTGAAAAGCAAAAGAAAAGGTAAAAACAAAACAAGAAAAAAAAAAAAAAACCATTCAGATTTAATGCCCTCTCGCAGTTCACGTTTTTAAAAAGTACACACGTTCTCAGCAGAAACGGGACGGGAAACTTCTGACCCCGCGCAGACGGAAGATCCTATTAAAGCAGACAGTTAACCTTTCAGCCGGGACTGGCTGTCGGCGCGCGGCGCTCGCGGTCGCGAGCCGAGAGCTCACTCACTGTTTTATGGCGGGGATTCTCCCTCTTCATTGATCTGCGCCACAGTGCATTGTGGGAGGGAGGCGAGAGTCTCCAGCTCGATCATTACCGGCGGCTGCAGAGAGCACCTAGGGGACGCTTAAGGATACGGAGGGCTTCCTTCACTTTAAACTCCGGTTTTTTTTGGATTTGGGGGGGGGGGGGCGGGGGCTGTCGTCTGATTGGGAGCGTTTATCATTAGCGCACGTAGCTCCTTGCTCTGGTTCGTTCTTTTCTTAAACCCTCGTTCCTGTCGCGAATAGCGCTCTCCTTTAAATCAATTACAGAAACACCCCCGCCTACAGTACACGGAGGCCTGCACCTCTTCTACATGCTTATTCCGCTGCGGAAGAAAAAGCCTTAAATAATGCATAAGGGGAAGAGACAGACGTAAGGCGAAGACACTTTTACACAGGCAGCTCTGTATATAAAAGGTCCATCTCCCGGATAAACATTATAAAAGCCGCCCTGGCATCATGTATTCTGTTTATATGACAAACAGCGCAGCAAAGTAATTTCAGAGGAAGGGGGGGAAAAAAAGCCCTAAATTGTTAATGCGGCGAGGTAACCTCGGCGTGCTTCGCCCCCCGCGCGAGGCGCCCGTCTCCCTCCCGCCTTTGATTTCGCGCGAAAGCGCGCCGCTAAACGGGGCCGCCGCCGCGGAGGGAAGCGCGGCGCGTCTGAACACCGCTTCAGACAGCTAATCAACCGCTGAACAAACAAACAAATAGAACCTCCCGCGTCGTCCCGGAAGCTAAACAAAAAACACGCCGTGTTCTACTAAAGATGAGGAGGAACCCTTTGCCTCATGCGGGGTTTTGAACGCTTTTTACGAAGCGGGCGGTTTGTGTGCCGAGCGCGTGGGAGGTAAAACGTGAAACTAAATGCAGCTACGATACATGACACTACGCTAGGTGACGCTAAGCTACATGTCGCTAAGCTACATGACGCTAGGTGACGCTAAGCTACATGACGCTAGGTGACGCTAAGCTACCTTTCTCTTCTGGCGTTGAGCACGGACGACTGCCCGTTGGCCATGGAATGGTGGGTAATCGGCGGCGATGCTTTGGAAATGGTAGAGGAGGTAGTAGAGGAAGTGTTGGTGGTGGTGAGGTCGAGGCCGCTGTGTTTGATGCCCCCGTCGTCCATGTTGTGCGACCCGGTCACCTCCTTCCAGAGCTGCTGCAGTTCTGCAGGACTCAGGCCTGCTGTGAAGCCATTAAACAGTAAAAACACAAAAGCCGTATGTTTATATACAGTACTAACACAAAGCGCTTTAGCAGAATTAATACAATAAAGAAAGACATGAAACCAGGAATGCATAAACTGACACAATGAATAAACATGCAGACACACACAAACACACATAAACGCACGCACACGCACGCACCCAACCGTAACTGCCAAATATAAGAGATCATGAAATTTCAATTTTCACAATGATCACTGTGCCATTTCCGATTTATGTAAATGATACAATGTCAAACTTACGATGTTTGACACTTAATTTGCACCTACGAACTTTCTATTAATTCTCCAAATGAAAACACTTGCAAATACGGGAAAACATCTATAATTCAGCCCCTAAGAGACTCGCGCCACCCCCTTACCCAGAGGAAACCAGGCAGAGAAATGTGTGCGAGAGCGGTCTGTGCTCTTTATTTTTTTCGGCCTGAGCGCGTCTGCCAGCCTGTTTCCTCTCAGCCGGGCGGCCATCTTTGCTCAACCATGGCCTGAGGAACAAGGCGCCGCTGACAGACACAACTCAGCCGCCTTGTTTTTCTCATTTCAGTGGCTACGGCTGAAATGCCCTGTATCACCCGTGTTGAGTACCGCCGGCTACCTGAGCAGAACTGCAGACACCTCTTCGCCGTTTCAGTCCCGCTACAAGTCTGTTATTCTGCCAATGCTAGTGCCAAACTGCCACCATTCAAGTTTTATACATACAGATCAGACCTGGGTCAAATACCTATTCGTTTTGGATTCAAATACTTTTCTACGCTTTACTGATCTTGTCAGGTGTACCGGAACCAATGAAATACTCTCAAACCCCGCCTTCATATTGGCAAGCTCAATTACACCAGGCAAGATCAACAGAGCACAGAAAAGTACAAGTAAAGAAAAGTAAAGTGAAACCAAAACAAATACGTATTTGACCCAGGGCTGACACAGATAGGTGCCGTGTGTCTGTGCACAAACCCATCCCGCCCCCTTCCACATGATTTAAGATGGAGTTTCTGTTGTCAAAACCTGGAGAAACATGACACTGTGGCACAGGATGAGATCAAAGCGATTCCTCACTTGTTACGTCATGTCCATAAAAGGACTCCTGCCATGGAAACGGTTTTAAGCGGTTAAAAAATGGCACCCGGGATACTGCTGGAGGCTAGAGCTGCGACAGAACTGCCACTCCCCAGCGACCTTCAGAAGTCTTCTCTGCCTTCTGTGTGAGCTTAATTAACCGCCTCCATTGTTTGTCTGTCTGTCTGCCTGCCTGTCCGTCTGTCTGTCAGTCGTAAGTAAATGCAGACGAGGCCGAGGTGTTTACGTTTCCACCTCTCCACAGGAGAGGCAAAAGCAATGTTTTTCTCACTTGCTCCTTCTCCCTCCCTCCCGCTCTCTCTCTCTCATTAGCACAAGGCAGTAAACAAAATAAAAACAACAACAACAGCGGCAGCAACAGCAGTGTGGAGGGGGGGGGGGCAGCAAGGGGTAGGGAAGAGGAGAGAGAGAAAGGCCACGAAGGAGAGGAGAAAACAGTATGGAAGGGGAGGGAGAGAACAGGGCAGAAGGAGAGAGGGAAAGAGCAGAAAGGAGGGAAAGAGGGAAGGAAGAGAGAAGAAGAGAGGCCAGGGGCAGGGATGGCCGCGGACAGCAGCAGAGTGTCGCTGGGTCAGGTGTGTGAAGGGGCGGGGCCGGGGAGTGGGGCCGGGGCCGGTGCAGGGGCCTACCTTGTGGCAGCGGCTGGCTGGGGAGCGAGGCCTGGCCGGGGGGCAGGGAGATGAGGCCCTGCCGCTGCAGGCTGAGCAGGTGCTGCTGCTGCTGGAGCTGCTGCATCTGGAGGAGCTGCTGCTGGAACACGAGCTGCTGGGCGGCCAACTGCTGCTGCTGAGAGAGACAGAGAGAGAGAGAGAGAGAGAGAGAGAGAGAGAGAGAGAGAGAGGGGTAGAGAGAGAGGGAGAGAGAGACAGAGAGAGAGAGAGAGGGGTAGAGAGAGAGGGAGAGAGAGGTAGAGAGTGAGAGAGAGAGAGGGAAAGAGAGAGAGGCAGAAGGAGAGAGAGAGAGAGAGAGAGAGAGGTACCGAGACAGAGAGGGAGAGAGAGAGATAGTGAGTGAGAAAGAGAGACAGGGTGTAAATTGCACGGGAATGAACAAGGTTGCGCGTGCCGATGGCGTGACCTTACACCTTCTACTTCCTCTGCTTTTTCTGGATCCTCTTCCTCCTCCAGTCTGGCACACTCCTCCTCGCCCTCTCCTGCACTGCACGCTGTACTCTTCAGCCACAGTGCACAAATTATCCCCCGCTTCAGTCACGAGACCTTACATCATCTTCCTCACCTCCTTCTTCTTCTCCTCCTCCTCTTCTCCTCAATCAGGCACACCCTCTCTCTCTCTCTCTCTCTCTCTCGCTCTCCTTCTCCTGATACTCTTCTCTTGACTGCCTCAGAGACTGTGTACTGTACGATATTTAACCAGGGAGCCTCCCCCCTCCTCACTCTCCCTCTCTCTCTCTCTCTCTCTCTCTCTCTGCTTATTGCTTTTAATTGTCTTGCATTTATAATTGTCTGTTGCAGCTTACGCCGCCGAGGGGACTTAGCGATCAGCAGATGCGGGATTCAGAGACGCCTCCCTCTCTCTCGCTGCTTTTTGTTTATCCCTGGGCTAGACTGCGTCACGCGATCGCTGAGAGAAAAACAACAGCAACGGCGACGACAACAACAACAACAACCACCGCCGCGGCGACGGCGGCAGCAGAAGGCAGCAGCAGCAACAACAACAACAACAACAACAACAACAACAACAACAACAACAACGACGACGACGACAACAACAGCGACGGAGGTGTACGAAATCACAGCGGCTGCTTTTCAGGGGCTTACCTGCCAACTAACGGTTACCAACGAAAACAAAAGTGGATGGGCAAAAAAAAAAACCGAACAACAACAAGAAAAAAAAACTGAAAAAAAAAACAAGCATCACCGACACAGCCGAAGTGGCGACGGATCAAACGGGGGTAGCGACGGTCGCTAACGACGCGGGAGCGGCTCGCACCGCGCAGAGGGCTGATCAGACACAACGCCGGGCTCATTATATCCGACTCACAGCCATCCGCGGACGTACCGCCGGAGCCGGTCCCCGTTCAGAGTGTAAACCGTTTCATTACTGCTCTCGTTTTTTTTCTTTTTTTTTGGGGGGAGAATCTTCTCGGTTTTTTTACGCGACTGGATAAGTCTGGCCCTCGGTGGGCCGGGGACGCGGCGGCGGTCTCTAGTGATCTATTAGTAAACTGGGATGTAGCCTCCGCGGCGCTGACGCCGGCCTGTTAGCGCTGCCCGCTCTCCAGTCGGAATACATTACAAACCGCCGCGAATTCGTCCGAGGCGAAGAAGCGCCCCATTACAAAGCCAAAGAGAAGACCAACTTTCCAGTTTTTTTTTTGGCGAGGAATTACAAGACGAACCCCCGAGTTCTCAAGACTCGAGAGGATACGGAGCAGGCAGTCACACATCGGGGGAGGACACGGCAGCGCGGAAGACCTTTTCCCTTTTTTAGGGTGGGGGGGTTGGGTTTGGGGGGGGGGGGGCGGTTCGAGGCGGGAAAAACCTGCGATGCGCTCACTGGAAAACAGACTGCATAATGGAGTAAGTCATGTGGATTGCCCGTCGTCTCTCGAGAAATAAGGGAGCAATTTCTATTCTCTGTTTGATGGCCGCCCCCCCCTCTGAAATTCTATTCACAAATCCAAACACTAGGCGAGGCCTCCGGGGGGGGGCTGGGGGCCAGCTTCCTGTAGGGCCCACCGCATAATGGATCGCTTGAAGAGGACGTCCGCCGATCAGCTCTACGCTCTTCCTCAGAGCTCGCTCCTTTTTTTTTTTTTTTTTGGTTGTTTAGGTTTCGTTTTGCGCTCCACGCCGCGCCGTTCTTTTGACGGACGGGTTGGGGGGGGCTGGGCGGATGGGGGTGGGGAGTGCGTGTGTGCGTTGTGGGGGGGGGGGGGATCAGCACGTCAGCTTGATTTACGAGCCGCGTCTGGGATCTAACTTTCCCCGGCGTGGTCGGAACCAAACCCCACGTCGGCGTTTCATTAATCGGGGGAGGACCCATGTGACTCCAGGGCGCCGCCTCTGGTAGCATTAGGCTAAATCTGCATGCTCTCTGACCGCTGTGGGCCGGGTGAGGTGTTAGCGAAGGTAGGCTAGCAGCACTGTTTCGCCTGCCACAAGATAATCAGAAAGCGGGACATCTATGGCCTGTGCTCAGAACAGGCTCTTTCGTTAGCCCCACATTAACTACATTAGCACATACACATTAGCTACATACTGTAGGCCTATAACACAGGGAATGCCTGTAACCTCCCGGATGCTACCGTTAGCTTTCGCTAAACACATCCGAAAGAACAAATAAAGCACAAAACAGCCGATGGTCAGAGGAACGCGTATTTCAACCTTTCCATTCCACACCTTTTTCCTCTTCTTTCACTCCCTAACCCAAACGAAACAAACGGAAATCTGCTTCTTCCACGACCGTAAGCAAAGTGGCGGGAATACCGTGCCAGTTTAGTGCCATTAGCCGAACGCTAGGAGACAGTAACGATAGACTGCGACAGTCCTTCACAAATTCTTCACAGGGACACCACAGTCATCACCTCCCCATCCAAACTTCTGGCCTCGTTGCTCCAAGCCTTATCATATCATAACATTTCCAACATATATAAATTATATGCAAAACACTAACGATGCAAACTCAGCAGTTTCTAATCCACAGTGGGTGTTTTACGCACCCTCGTAGGCCGCGATATGAAATGTGCTTTACACGTGACGGAAATATGCTCTGTGGCTCAAGTTCTGCACTCTGCTGCAATATTTCATATTTTGTTCTCTCTGTCCTTCTTTACCCTCCACATCACTCACTCTCGGTCCCATGTTTTTACTTTACTTCACTGAAGACGGGCGAGGGGGGGGGGGGGGAAACGTACCTCTTTAGCCTGCTTGCCCGGGTGCTGCTGCTGCAAAAGCTGAAGATGTAGCTGCTCCTGCTGCTTCTTATAAAACTCCTGCAGATGTTGCTGGAATTTAAACCAAAAAAAAAAGGGAAAGGAAAAGGGAAAAAAAAAAATGGACACAAGAAGGGAAAAATAACACGCGGTGAGAAATCTCTGTTACATTCATTTCGTTTCCACCGTCTGTAAACAGCGCCGTCAAATACCGCTCTCTCCGCGGCGCGCGGACCGCTGCTCGGCCCGCCGCTCGGCCCGGCCCCGGAGCCCTGCAGGACGCCTCGCGCAGGGCCCGCGGTGCCCCCGGCTCATTACTCTCCTCTGCGGTGTGTGTTTAAGACATATGAACCGTGTGAATCCGCCGCGGTATCGCCGGCTATTCCCCGAAGTAGCAAATCAAAACAGATCACGTGCCGCGCATAGCGCCGGGGTGAGGTCACGGGGCTCTGAGAAGCAAAACAAGGCTGTCCGTTTCTGACTTCGGCTTTAATTAATCTGCCAGTCCGTCGCGCGCCACATCAGATTTCCGTCCAACGGGCCATCGAGATCCCCTTTCGGTGAATATTTACCTCCGGCTAAGAGACGGCTTTCTTTAATTTGCCAATATTGCTATTTTCTCTTAAAAAATAAACACAAACAAAACAAGAATAATTGAAATTTGCGACCGAGCTACGGGCATATTTTCAGAGCTGAACCACAGAGTCGATCGCTGCATCGCTCTTGCAAAACGTTCGACGGCGTATGTGCAAATGTATAAACATTCAATGAGTTCCACACCCATAAATAATCTTCTTTTTCTGTGTGACACACACTGCAGCTCTTTCTCCATTAGTTCTCCATATGGAGTTTAAATGGTCTCGCACATTATTGGACGAGGGGCAATTAATCACGTTAATAATATATTTTTGTCAAAACTGGCGATAGGCCCTGCAATGTTAAAGGGAATGTAGAACACTCAAAGGAGCGGGCTCATCATTCTGCATTAATGCGTTTAACATGCATAGCATCCACTTACTGCACTTAATGTTCTGAAGACAAAAGCCCAACTGTAGACAGTGTATGGTAAATAAACCTTTTGTTTTTTATGACGGTCTGTAAATGAGGTTAGCTACTTTTCAGGGGGAATTCAAGGTTAAAATAAATAAATAACGCAGGTTTTTATATTAAGAACTTTGAATGTAGAACCAGATCCATTCAAGAATGCACATTAAATGCATCGCAATGTTAATAACTTGTTTTATTTCCTCAGTGCTTCATTCAATTTCACTTTCATTTCACACACACACACACACACACACTCAGGTACACCTCCGTGTTAATAGCCTGCTCCTCCAAACAGTGAATCATGAGACTGCATCTCAATATATAAAGTATAAAGACATGGGTAAGAGGTTTAGTTGTTGTTTGGCCAGACATAACAATGGGTAAGACGTGTGGTCTATGGGACTTTGAGCACGGTATGATTGTTGGTATCAGAAGTGGTGGCCAAAGCATCTCAGAAACAGCTGCCCTCCAGGGATTTTCAGAGACTGGTGTGATAAACAGAAACACATCCAGCAGTTCTCTGGGCAAAAACACCTTGTAAATGAGAGCGGTCAGAGGATAATGGGCAGACTTGTTCAAGCTAACAGAAAGGCCACAAGTGCTCAAATAACAGCTGTTTACAACAGTGGTGTGCAGAAAGGCATCTCTGAATGCACATGCGCAACACGTCGAACCATGAATCCATGGGTCCATTCTGTCTTGTGTCAACGACGAAGGGTGATGGTGGTGGTGTAACGTTTTCTTGGCACACATTAGGCCCCCTAAAACCAACTGAGCATCATTTCAATGCCTCAGCATGTCTAAGCATTGCTGCTGACCATGTGCATCCTTTCATGACCACAGTCTATCCTTCTTCAAATGCATACTTCCAGCACAATAATGGACCAGGTCACAACAAGCACGCATCATCTCAAGCTGGTTCCACGAACATGGCAGTGACTTCAGTTTAATCCAATGGCCAATGCACAGCGGCCAGAACTCAATCCAACAAAGCACCTTTGGGATGAGGTGGAATGGGAGGGTCGCAGCATGTATGCGCGGCTGAAAGATAGGCAGGAACTGCCCAAAATCCCTAAGGAATGTTTTTAGCACCTTGTTGAAACCATGTAGTAAAGAATTTAGCCTGTTCTGGAGGCAAAAGGATTCTACCTGTTATTAGACAGGTGTACCTTATGAAGTGCCCAAATAAGTAGTGGTATGAAGTTTATATTGTTAAGTCTGTTGTTAGGAAACTTTTCACCATGCTTTGGAAACAGTTGTATTTGTCATACAAATAAAGCTCCAGTTAAAATGAACTGAAAATGAGCTGAATATTTCTGGCCTCCTGATAGGTCAGGTCTCTGATTGGCAGTTGAGAGGTTAAGTGATATGCAGATGAGGGGGGGGCGGGGCCTACCTGCTGCAGCATGACGGCCTGCTGCTGCTGAAGCAGGGCCTGCAGCTGCTGAGGGGACAGAACCTGCTGCTGGAGGATGTGCTGCATCTGCTGGGGGGTGATGACCTGCGGACTCATCATGGCCACAGACACGGGCACCTGGGGGGGGGGGGGGGGGCGGCAGGGAGAGAGAGGGAGAGAGTTACAGAACTGAGAAACTCAACACCTACAGGGGAGGGGGGGCGGTAACCTGGGGCTGTGAGCTAGAGCATTACAACACTGATAAACCAATACGCTGACGCCAGATACACCTGTAACACACAGAAAGAGAGGGAGAGGGAGAGAGAGGGACAGAGGGAGGGAGGGAGAGAGACAGAGAGAGAAAGACAGCATACCAACTGCAGCTAAGCTTGTCTGTCACAGCCACCCCCCACACACCCGAGACAGCCCTACAAGCCTCTACACCGGCCTGGAGGAAAGGAGGGAGAGAGGAGGGAGAAAGAGGGAGATCTGCAGCCAGCAGACGGTGCTTCCTGACAGCCTTGAAACTGACGTTCCACGCATTTCACCTCCTCTTCCATCAGCTCAGCAAAAGCAGAAAGTGTGTTACTTTCTCCCTTCTCCCTCTTTACAGGACCCCTCAAACTCCCTCTGGCACCCCTGCCTGTGATCTAAGTGTGTCGTCGCAAAGTAATTTAGCTTCTTCACTGGACTTGCTCAAAAGAACAAGAAGTCCAGGTGTTGAAACCCCAGGTAAACGCAATAAAAAAATTTTAAAAGCCATTGTGTTAGGCTGATTTCTGAAACACTTCTGCAGACTGTTGAAATCTGCATTAGTAGCACTTATTAGTGTAAGTGTTCTTTTGAAACTGTGTGACCGCTCGCTTGGTTAAGTGCAAGAAATGTTAAGTGCTAAATCAAATCTTATAGACATAAAGTACTTTCATCATCAACAGAGTAAATTTGGTCCCTACTGGATGTGAAAAAAAAAGAAACTCTCAGAGTTGATTTAAAGCTGAATTTGGCAGTGCAGTTCGCAACATTTCACACATCTGAATTTTTCATCATCCCACTATACTTGTTACCACATTAAACTCACAAAAGCTAAAGAAGTTGCATATATTACTCTAAATAGCATGCTGAACATAGTTCTCATTTATTTACACATTGTGTTTCTTGTAGTAGTGAAACCGTAGGTTTTGGAAACAGTAGAAAGGGGGCATAAAAATAGGTTCCCCCCACAATAAATGCACAATTCTGAAGCACACCTTTTGAGATAATCAAGATTCTGTAAAATTATTTACTATCATTTGTACAGTGGTGGGTTTTCGAATATGTATTCCTATGAAAATAAACGACACTCATAAATAATACATCAATAATCCAGTGGCAGGTTATGGCATGATTAAAAAAAAAAGTCAGAATGACACACTTTAAGAAACTCCAGGAAGGGAGAGAACCAGATGTGTTGAATTACTGTTTATAGAGGGGAGTACGCAGGTAAGAGTCTACGCTAGACACAAGGTTTATTTTTTCCTTTTCCGTGAATCAGCCAGAGGCGAAATGCAGACCCTCTCCAACAAGTCGTTTAAAAAATTCATATCATTTTCGGATGCAAAAAAAATAATAATCAAAATACAAGCTGTCAAACGGTAGGGGAACAACGCTGCCACAATAACACTAAGAAAAATATTGTTCTGTGTGGAGGCTTGTGTGGATCAATAAAAGCAGCTATGCAACTTTGATGGCATTTTCCCTTTGAGTCCCTGTGCATACTAAGTGCGAAACATACATGATAACATTTGTATTACCTCCTACAAATACTTCACTCACTGTTAAAACCCGAATTGGAAACAAACTCAGAAAATGTATTTTCCAGAGAGAAGGAGTCTGCAACTGTAGAACTAAATGACAAAAAATAAAGCTCCTGAGTTTTTCTATGATTAAACACTTGAGAATATTAATTTGAACTCATTATAACAGTTTAACAGACATGCTAGGAGCAAAGTGAATGCATTGTGCTATTGTGCCAATACTGTCATAAGCCTTTTAGTCAAACTACCAGTAATGCTTGTATTAATGTACTCATATTTAATCTCAGGAAAACATGAAGCATGTACATATTTCTTTTGTCACATAAAAGGCACTGGCTTTCAAAAAAAAATTTTTTGAGCAAACTGCACCCACAAAACATTTCTCAAAATGCGCACATGCCATGCCATGTTGACTTAAGAGGTCAATTATAAGCCGACTGAAACTGTCTTTCAGACATTTTCTATTTGCTCGTGCTTTCAAAATAAACCATTCGTCTCTCTCAGATTCCTCTGTTTGTTTATGACATCATCCCTAATAGGGATTTCCACGTTTTAAAGAGGCCAGCAAGACACTGCTAGACACGGCTAATCAAGCCGCTTGGATTATTTCACACACATCCTCCCCTTCTTATGCCCTGACACGTCCTTGTTTTTCTTTGCTCCCCAAACTTAAGTTCCCCTCCTCTTTGATTAGCCGAAACACTTCCACGGTCACTACACATTTTTCATTTTAGAAGTCATTATGCATTAGCGGTCTTGATCGCCTAGCTTGACTAATCCTGATGAACTGGAATCACGGCTGAAGGTCAAACTCCATCCCCGGCACGCATTCGCATTCAGCGCCAAACCTGCGCCGCTCTTCATTAGCGAGTCAGCCCAGAATGCAACGGGAGGTGGGCATCTCCCGCCCTCGTCAGGAAAGCCGCGCGAGACCGCCCTCGTGAAAAAAGCCGCTAAAGTAGCTGAAAAGAATACGACTCCGCGCGGCGTGCGATCGGACGAGACGCACTTTTAACACGTCAGTGTCGTTTTTCCTTAAAACACGACCACCAAAAACAAGGCCCTGGGACAGATTAAAGTAACAACAGGAAATGATTTGTATAAACACAGGCATATTTATATAAAGCCTACAATAAGGCCACATTCATCCAATCAGCTACGAAATACATGTTCAAAACTCTCTTTCCCATGACTCTCTGCAACAATGTAAGAATGACTGACAACGAAAGCACCGATGGTGTCTGACAACACCATCTACACTACATATTTAAAAAAAAACAGCTGCATTACATAACTGCAGGAAAATAAGAACAATATTCATTTCTGCAAACAGGAGGTCCCCCTTCTCTTGACAAAGAGGAAAACATCCAACAACAAACGTGAGAAAGGAGGGTTATTTTTTCCCCCGCTTTCGTTTAGCTTTTTAGTGGAGTGATGGATGATAATCATCTTTATTTCATTTCTCTCCCAAACAACAAAAAAGGAGGCAGGGAATAGGCTTGGCCCATTCATCCTGAGTGCCACACAATGCTAATTCCAGCATTTAACTGCATGGTTTTCTGTCTGATGTATCAGGGGTTGAGAGATGAAAGAAGATAAGTAATTGCACCCCTGGTTCTTATTCTTCACTGACAACCCATAAATTTAATTTTACACACACATTCATTTACATTTTCAAGTATATGACATGATAATTGCCAGAATATTACACCTCCATTGCAGAGGACACTGCCAGGGTCTGATTGACAGGTGTGCTGAATAGAGGGGAATGGGGGTTGAATTGCAGACCCCCCCCCCCCTCTCTCTATCTCTCTCATCCCTGTCTCTCTCTCTCCCTCCCCTCTCTATCTCTCTCTCTCTGCCTTCCTCTCTCCATCTCTCTCATCCCAGTCTCTCGCCCTCCCTCGCTCCCACATTCTCTCTCATCCCTCTCCCATCCACTCACTCACCATCCCTCTCTCTCTCTCTTTATCTCTCTGTCTGTCACCATCCCTCCCTCTCACCATCCCTCTTTCTCCACCTCTCTCTCCCTCTTGCTCTGTCTCTCTTTCCTCTCCGTATATCAACATCCATCTCCCTGCCCTTTTCACACTGGCTGTACAGTAAAATGCCACAAAACAAGTGCATCTGTTGCCCGAGGAGGATAAAGAAACGAGCGTTAACGCCAGATGCTCATCAGTGACATCATCACTCTCCAGCAGCATTAATTACAGAAGAGACTTCAGGCTTTTGAGAAGAGCCTCCTATTCTCAGTGATAATACCCAGCATTGGTATTTAAATTAGCACAGTAAAACACACCTGTGCTTGACGGCTGGGTGCTGTGGTGGCCCAATGACCAGTTATCTATTTATTTACTGTATGTGGGTGGGGTGGGGGTCAGAGGAGAGCCTATCGCTCCACCTTGCTGTTATGGCGCCAAGGTTGGAGTGTAGAACAAAGACCTTTAGATGGGACCCTGATGAGAGAACATCATCGGCCCTCTCAGAAGAACAGCTGATCGTTAGGCAGCTCTCTGTGCTTCTGGAGTCGGCAGCGAGCCCCTTCCTGACAGACAAAGGTCAAATTCCACAGAGGGTCGGGCGAGAGAGAGAGCGAGAGAGAGAGGCATAGCACAGGATCCAGACTCTAATCCACAACATTGGTATATGTTTCTTAATAATGGTTTCTTAATACACTTAAAAACTGCAGTGCAGTCTGTAAGTATTTGGACAGTGAAACAATGTCGTTTGTCGTTTTGACACCTTATATTCCAGCACATTGGATTTGAAATAAAACAATGAACATTATTTTAGGGGAGCAAAAGTAACAGGACAATTGGCCGCTCAGCTGTTTCTCTGGCCAGCTGTGTGTCTCTGCATCAATAGTTCATGCACAAGAAATCTAACAAAAGGTCCAGAGTTGATTCTTGGTGTGAAATTCGCATTCAGATTTTGTCCAAATAAGTGTCAATGCGAGGAAAGCAGGCCATCATGAGGCGGAAAAAACTGAATAAGTCCATCCGAGACACAGCCAAAACACAGGGCGCGTCAATTCAACTCAATATTATTTGTATAGTGCTTTTTACAACGGGCATTGTCACAAAGCAGCATTACAGAGATCCGGGCCTGAACTCCCCAAAAGCACGCCTAGGGCGACTGTGGCAGAGAAAGACTCCCTGGTTGGTAAGAGGAAGAAGCCTTCAGCAGAACCTGACTCAGATTATACGGGAAGCCCATCTGCTGCTGGCGGGCAGCGGTTAATTGGAAAAAGGCTCATTAAACAACACATGCATAATAATCAGAAAAAAAATTACAGTACATGTACATCAAAATCAACAGTTTGATACATCGTTAGGAAGCAAGAATGCACTGGTGAGCTCAGCTACAGGAAACGACTTGGTAGACTGCGGAACACCACTGCTGTGGATGACCGAAGAATACTTTCGATTGTGAAGAGAAATCCCATTTCAACTGATGAGCAGATAGACAATACTCTCCAGGATGTAGGCATAGAAGTTTCAAAAGACTACCATAAAGAGTAGACTACACCAGCATAACCTCAGATGGTTCATTGCAAGACAAAAACTTCTGGCATGCCACAAGAACAGAACAGCCAGGTTGGAGTTCACGGAAAAGTACATAAAAAACAACTGTAGAGTGCTGGAACAAAGTCTTACAGATGAGATGAGTATTATCCTGTACAGGCCAGGCAAAGGATCACCAGGAAATATACCCAGTGTCTGATGATATCTATGAGTCACAGACATCACCAGCAGATGTACCCTACAGATGTGCAGAAAAACGTCATAAAAAAATAAATAAACCAGCTCTGGATTTTAAGCTGTGATGTACATAGGGTGGAGTGAGTTGCCTGTCCACTCAGCAGGGAAAGCTACTTGGTGCCACACATACTGTATGGCTAAATAAAGAGAAACATAAAAGAGAGGGAAGGGGGGGGGTAATTGGTTCTGCTCCTTGGCAGAGTCTCTTCAGTGCTAATTAAGGTGTAAGACTATTTTTTTCTGGTGAACGAGATTGGAATTCCTCCACTGTCCTGTTAATTCATCTCAATCCCGGTTTCCCCCTGGGGGGGGGGGGGGTTGGGGGTGCCTGCCCGGCACAGACCTCCGCGCAGACTGCCCTCCTGACCCCTGCCGTCTCCTCCGCCCGGCGCCGCTAATTTACTCACCAATTAATGGCGGCGGTTCCAGGGTGGGCGGGGCCTCACTGCCGGGGACCTCTGCTCGGTGAGCCCCCGGAACTGTAGCCCCCCCGGGGATGAGTTTACCTAATCCAGCCGGTTTGTGTGGTACCCTCTCGCCTCTCCCCCGCCAGGCACAGACTGGCCAGATTAGGAGGTCCAGAGGTCCCGGCTGCTCCAGAACACCAGACACCAGGCAGGTAGATTACAGAAATAAACCTACTGCTACAGCTTCATCCCTTTCCCTTTGTAAAATCCCTGTATACAGAGCTGTACAGTCAACACCGAGCCTAAACAAACACACGCAAGGCTGCTCCATCACCTGCTTCTGCTGCTACTGTTCTACAGCTAAAAGTGTGCGATAATTCACCTGCTTCTACTAGTAAAGGTGTGCACCATATCACCTACTTCTACTGCTAAAATGTGTGCTAATTACCCTGCTCCCACTGCTAAAGGTGTGCGCTCCATCAGGATGAATATACCAGCCCTAAGAAAATCTAAATAAATAAACCATAAATCAGATTATCCGCTGAAACAGGCTTGTTAGTAAAACCAGACACTTTGGATCTCAAAAGAATTTGTTCACTGAACTTGTAATGCAAGAGCACAGGGGGAAGAAAAAATGCAAATAAAAAAAGGTTTTTTTAAAACGACAGCGCGAGAAGGACTGCAATTTATTTTTTCGGTTAAGAATTCTGAACTTGTTTTTCACCCCTCAACACCCCCGAGTCGTTCCCGCGCGCGGCCGCAGATGCTGTTTTCAGTGAAAGGTTTCCCCGTGTTACAGGTAATGGGGAGACCATTAGGTCAGGCTCTTCATTGCCTGACACGCAGTAAATTACAAGTGCTTCAAGCAGTTGGGTGAATTATAGTTCATCACTTGGAAAGGCTTCCCACTGCCAGGCTACCCGTATCAGATCTGCCAGTTAGGATCCAATTAACACTCTGGCCGGAGTAATCAGATTGGCTGGCGCCGGACCGGTGTAATTCCTTTATTGCTTCCATGCATCTTCTGTCTGTAGGTAAATTTGTTGCCGCAACATCAAAGCTCTGTATCACTTCTCGCCGCTCACCCCGAGGGCTGGGTTTCAGCTCCTTTTCTGCATGGCAGTGATGAACCTCTTCTGTCCCCGCAATTTACCAATCCTGTCCTGCAGGTACGGCGTTCCGGAAAAGGAGGAGAAACGCTCTTGCTTCCTGGCGGTTTCACAACGAGCGACGAACACGAGGCTACCCGAGCGGAATTTACAAGCGTTTCCTGACAAATGTCAAAAAACGGTTTCTTCGTTGGGAAATGAAAAACATTCCCTGAAAAAAACCACCCTCCCCTACACACACATACACTAAATAATTACTAAATTTTAACAAAAAATGATCAAAGAAAATGATCAAAATAAGGATAAGATGAAAGCTCTTACCTAGCCTTACGGTAATATTATTGTTGTACTGTCACATTATTGGAAGTAAGAACAAAACTATTTGCGATTTCAAATCTCCCATTGTCGTTTTTTACACATAACATGGCGTTTGTGACGAGCGCAGTTGTGTGCTTTTGAAAGAGAAGTCCTCCCAGGTGGAGCGCTCAGTATTCCTGTGACACATTTGTTTCCCATAAAACATTTAACTGGGCCTGAAACTGCAGAGGAGATTGAATCAGTACAATTTATTGCGTTTATAATAATTTCACAGCATTTCTCAACATCGGGTCCGTCCGGGAGGGAGAAAAAAAAGATTTAGCGAGGCTAAATAACAAACAACATAACAAGGATATTTAAAGTGAATGACCCATGTAAGGATAGCCTGTAGTTTATTGGTTTATAGGTAGTGGATATGAATAACATTAAAGGGGATAAATACGCGTTTCACAGTTTTATATTATCCAACGTCTTTCTCCTCTATTGTCAGGTGAAGTGACAAGGTTGAAATGAAAGTGGGTAACATTTAATTAGGGGGATAATTACATGCATCTTTTGATTTTTATTGCAAGGATACGGGTATTATTGGACACAAACACCCACAGAATATTAACTGACCAGCAGCTGTCTGGGGACTGTGTGCCTAATCCAAGCTGTAAATAAGTAAATCCTCTTATACATTTTATATTGCATCAGCAGAAAGAGGCAGCTATTATATAATACTGCGATAAATATGTATATGTTATCCAAACACACGCTTATGCCGAAGACAAATAAGCATTTATTAAAATAATACAAAATTTATGGAAAATACAAATACAAAGCAGTCGCACTTCCATAGCCGAAAAGGTGAACTGCCGGCGTTTATTTTTAATAGGACGATCCGCAACGGTTTAAAATAAAGCGCTACGGCTTATTAACTCCAAATTCAGTGTGCATGCTATTTTCCATGTTTATTAGTGAACCTGAAATGTGTTGCTAGCCAACAGTGTTTTCTTGTGGTTCTGGGGATGCTACAGCCGCACGGCACCATGGGACAGGTTCCTGTGACTAAGAGAGCAGTTTACTACACAGAATGCTCTTAATTTGCTTATTTGCATTTCTTGCTCAAATTGTGAGTCAGACATTTAATTTGTTGTTTTGATTCATGGACTTGCAGCTTGGAAAAGCAAGTATTAGCAGTCCAAGTGATTACACAATGTTGCAGTGTGCTCTGAAAACTGGGCAACAGTGGTATCAAAAAGGTTGGTAATCTAGCTCATTATGACCTTTACTACTGCGGGCAAACATGATACATACTACTGATACTACATTTTCTGAGTTGTTAATATATCTTATTCACTCATATCCATCACAGCAACACCCAAGGAACATTATGAACATTACGTGCAGCCAGCCAGTTGTGATCACTGACATACAATGCACAGCCAGTCAGTTGTGACCACTGACACACAACACTCAGCCAGTCAGTGGTGGCTCCTGACACACAACGCTCAGCCAATCACTGACACATAATGCACATTGTTAATTCATCATGAAATAATGGCTGTGTTATTATTATAGTATTATGAAGAATGCCACACCATGTTCAAGATGCATTTTTCTCCTTAATGCACATTAAAATCACTGATGATTCAGCAGAATGAAAAAACCAGACTCAAGCTGAGACATAAAATGATTCTTACAAATCATTTCAGAGGCACTGCACTAAAATTCCTGCAATCCACAATTTCTCAATCTCACTATACCCTTCCCCCTCTCTCTTGCTCTCTCTCTTCCGATTGTGCAAAAGTTGTTTTTATTTTTTTCCCCTCCCCGATACATTTTCTCTATTTATTATTTGTGTTTTAAATGTCAACGTATAACCGTGCGTTAAGATATTGGCAGGACGGCAGAGTCTGAGAGTGAGAGAGAGAGATGAAGCTGTTGTGTGCCCAGGGAAATCCTCCCGTGGGCAGGGTGTGATGGTGCGGGGATTTACGGGGAGAAGCAGGCGTTTATTGTGGGCTCCCGCGGGTTTATTGTGTAATAACAGACCTGTCACATTACGCAAATACGGCGAGCGGCACCGCGTCGCCGTGCCGACGCTGACGCCGCGGACCGCGAGACGGAATTAGCCGAGCGAAAGCCTTTAGACGCTAATGCTATGCGTAATTACAGCCGAAAGCCCGGCGCACTCTGGATGCTTGTGTACAAAGTCATTTACGCCGCGCCATCTACGGACGATTTCCTTCCCCCTTCCCCTGCGCTATAAAACGCCGAGGCTTCTGCGCCGGCACCTTCACGCTCTATTTAAACCGCCCGGCCTGTTTCCCAACTCCTCCGATGATGTACTGAAGCGACACGGTTAAAATTATTTACACGTTTAATTTTTTTTTAAATGGGGGAAGGTTGGCTTTAAGCACGACTAGAGTGATAAACACACAGATACCACAAAATTAGGCCACTGGCTGTGACACATGGGAACCACATTTGGATTCAGAATAATGTATGCAGTCCAGGAATGTAACTAACTTGGTTGTAAGTTATTTTAAGACACCTCTCCCCATAATAAACCTGTTTTGAGTGGGATGAAAAATGGCAAGCTAATGCCGTATAAACGATACGCAACACTAACACAAACAGCTGGCAGGCAACGTTCATCAACCATCTAGGCAGCTAAAACAGTCGCCTTCACCAGGTGACTGTGCAAGAAGGTTCCGCCAGTGAAAAATGACATTAACACTGGCTGGCTGACAGTGATGCAATTATGTTAAGTTAACTAGATTTACACTAAACACCGTTATAAACTGTCAGGTTTGATGTCAGTAATCAGTCTTCACCTCTGACAGCGCTACCTCTCCCATTTTCTCGGTAGGGGACCTACAGCAAGATGTGCTGGTGAGATGGAGAACATGTGTGTTTGGTAGGGGAAGTGCACAGCACAATGCTCAGTGTTAATTTAACTCTGACAGTGTACACGTGGCCCCCACTGGACTCAAATAAACTGTTTGATCTGAATTAACACTCGGCACGTGGGGTTATAATTGGAACACTGTGTGGGGTTATAATTGGAAGACTGCATGCTCAAATCTCAGACATGTGTTACCCTAGTGCTACACATCCAGCCTGAATGGCTTTCATTAAAAAATGAAGAAAGAGGAAGAGGCTGGTTTGAAAACGCCTTTAAATTTCTATAAAGTTTTCCAGACGGTTTTACCATTTTATTTTGTAAAAAAATGATACAGATGTTAACAAAATTAAACAAAGGTAATGTGATGCTGACATCACTGAAAGTAACTACATCTGAAAATTAAGGACTGAGTCATTTTATTTATCCGTGATCTGCAAAAACAATTCTGCCTGCCTATGAATGGGACTATTCTTTGCTTTTCCAGACAATCGCAGCATTAGGGTGCATGGAGAGAATATGGGGACGATGTATCCATGTATATAAGTCTCCATGTATACATTTAAGCTATGCAAGGGAATATCGATCATACAACAACAAAAGCAACAACAACAACAATATGCACTCATCCAAATAAAATAATCTGTAAGAGCCATTAGACAATGATTCCTGCTACATAAATGGGTCAATAAAACAGCAGAACTAAAACCCTGGAATAACTGTACATGCCGTAAATTGTAAAATATATATGCATATGTAATAAATTAAATTTAATAACCTTCATATGTTGTGAAAGGTATTTTTGTTGGTTTTAGTAAACATATGTAATCAGAGACAGTGGATATGTTAATACAGGACAGACCTACAGATGCATGAAATAAATCCACTGTGGTCTACTTACACGCCTCATTTTGTACTGATTCATACTGGTAACAGGAGGATGGCATAAACCGAATAAATTCAAATATTCAATATTTGCGAATTCTCTGGTGTTATAGGAACCACAGAACTGGTCATGGGCCAATGGGATTCCGAGTCGCTGCACGTGCTGTACATACGCACGTTTAAAAATACCCCACCGTGACGAAGCCAACGTGCAGTAAAGCGTTTTGGCAGAACTCGCATCTATTTTACAGCAGAGACAAACAAACATTCCACCTCCAGGGCCTGAAAGTATTACTTAGCCCTCGTGCTACAATCGATATACACAATGTGCACTTAACCGGCTGATTAAGGCGGATGGTGTCGTGACCTCACTGAGACTGTAGGCCGGCGGATAATACTTCTAAATAAAAAGCGCAAGCAGGAATGCCTCAGGCCAAGCACAAACCAGCCAGAGTCATTAGCACTGACCTCACGGATTACCCCAAGACGAAAGATCAATGACTAAGCAATAGCAGCGCTGACATCATTTAAATCATTACCAAAGTACTGTAAAGCTAGCAATGGCAGTAGTGCGATGCTAATAACGCTGAGTTTATATGCATTTTTTACCAATATGCATTCTTTTAGACTGCGCAGACTAAACTCAATCCCTAGTGGGTGTTTCAGTTTCACCTTTTTACTTGTTTTCTGTTCCCTTTTCTCCCCAAATTTGGATTGGCCAAAAGTAATCACCATCCTGCCCGGCATTGTTATCTGGACTGCTGCTGAAGTCCTTTATTAAACGGGGGCCATCTTGATTTTTAAGGAAGTTTTTAAGTTCAACAGTTCTGGATTAAATCTGAACAATACCAGCAGAGCACCCATGCCTCTGTAGTGTTTGGTATCCTGATTACGCCATATGACGTAACTGCACTGGTGAAGGGATTCTCTCCTTCACAGGGATTCGAACAGAACGAGGCCTTGTTTATTAGCTATCAGGTGACTGCAGGTATGATTTGGTGCTCAACATTGAGGAGCTATGTCTGCAGATACAGGCATCTTCCCCACTTTCCATCTATGGCCTAAAAACAAAGTTCTGAGAAAACAAAGAATTTAGAAAAATACTGGCCAAAAAAAAACAAAAAAAACATCTACTGCACACACTCCTATGGACTAATGGTGTTTACGAGTTATGAACAAGTTATAAACTGAACACCGGAACTAGAGCTGGGAAGCCTTCAATAGCCAGACAATAGCCTGTATCGGAAAACCATGGAACAATACTGAATAACATGGGAGCATTTTTAATGACAGCCACCCTCTATAGTCGATCTTGTTTATTTGATTTACTGCAAAAAAGCATGCATATCATTTTTTGGTTCCATTACTCCATTAAAGAAGGACAGTTTGAGAAAGCAACACCCTTTCCCAGCTCTGTCACGCTTGCTTTACAGGCTATGCATCGTCAAAAACTATGCATTGTCATTCCTGTCAATTTAAAACACTGGGCCAGCTTTAAGTCTATTTCAGCTTAACAAAACCAACCGAAATGCTTGGTTGAGTGAAATAAATATTCTGTGCAGCTGTAAATGAATTTATTTAAGCAAAGAAGAACATCTACTCTCTCGAAAAGAAGAAGGCGTTTTAAGAAAGTCTTGGAAACCGCAATCCTTCCCCTTTAGACCCTACATGTCTGAATCTAATGAGCATTAATTAATTAATGCTGAATTAACAGCGTGCAGTCAAACTCTCGGTCAGACAGCTGTTAGTGGCGAGAAGTGTGCAGTGCAAACCTGAACGTGTCATAGCGCTCAGAACAACGTGAAATTTTACCGCAAAATGCCACAAATATGGAAGGCAACGTTTCTACAAAGTAGTGCGGTTCCTACCAATATTTCCAGTTTTAAACTACTAATTTTTCCTGTTTTAAACAACTCATTTACATAATCAGAATAAGCCAATCTAAACCATTTAATGGAAGTCATCGAGCTGCCCTCGCAAACCGTGTCTTGCTCCCATGCATAATTAGGTACACAGGGGTGTGACTCCAATTGAAGGTGTCGTCATTGTAATACTCTGTGAAAATATTAACGATGAGGTTAACTCCAATTTTCCCTTCTGTAATTAAATGCACAGAGCACTAATGAGGTAACCTACTGTTCCTTGATAGCACTTATTAGTTGAGAGCAGAGCACGCTCTCACACTGCAATTTAGACCTAAAAATAAAAGCTTAAAATATTTTAATTGTTGACATTATCAAAAGGCAGCTGAAGAGATCTTACAACGGACGGCATTGTTGTCGTGTTTTTTGTCTCGTCTGAAGGAAAAATTCTCTGTTGAACAGGGTCACAAGAGGAATGCGTTAAAAGCTGCATGGATGTGACCTTATCCACACCAGTGACAAGCAAATAAAGACACCATTGTATGAAAAATCAATACGGCAAATTATACTTGATGAGATAAACTGACAGCTAGACACAAAAGAATTAGCTAGGCGGAATTAGCTTCCTTTCAACAGAGCATTCTTCAGATTAATACACTCTTGTACTTCAGTGGAACTAATAAATGAGAAATATATTTAATAAATTAAACAGACTGCTATTCAAACCAAATAAAAGAAAACAGTTTCACACTGGCTGGAATGCATACATTCACATATGCACAAATGCAGGAGCGCACACACACACACACACACACACACACACACACACACACACGGACACATGCAGACAGACACATACACACACACACACACACATGCAGACACACACAAAACCTGGTGTTCACTGGGCATGGCTTATATCAACAAATATATCTCTTCGCTACCTGTCTACAATGCACATGCTGTTCCAATGACTGTTCCAGAAACTTCCACGGCCTCAATGAGCACTCTAAACCCTCTGACATTTCGCCGCTTCTGAAATAATAATTCACACTGTAAAAACAAAATTCCTGTGGAAACATGCTTAGCTTTCAAATGCAGATAAAATAAGACCCTGGTTGACTGCAGGCGCTGCCGGGGTTGGAGAGGCTGATTTCGGGGGGGGGGGGGACGGGGGGGGCGGCGGTTAGCACGTTTCACTCCGTAACGCAGTACAGCACGTCTCTTTCATGATTAAAAGTCAGACGACGCTCAAGGCACGAAGCTGTCTCGAGGTTTCAAACAAAAAAAACCTTGAACAAACAACCGAAATACGAAGATTAAAGGGTCGTCCATCACTCGTACATTCAAAATTCACAAGCTTTAATGCCCTATATATACAATATGAAGACACTAATGCCTTGTGTATGCGCCAACATGCAGATTTATGAAGCCATGTCATAATTTGACAGAATATAGCACTACGCCTCCATCAGACCTAGCAGCTACACCCAGCCAAGTTAAGGGTGGAGGTTAAAGGTGAACAGATTCCTGCACAGATCATAATCTCTCTACACAGTGAATTTGGTTCAAGGTGAGGATGAAGGTTAAAGGTGGGCACAGAGTCCTTCGCAGGTAAAAGGAGCACAGCGAATGAAAAGTTGGGCTGCTTGCTGATCTGCCGCCGTGAGCGGCTACATGGCTAGCAAAACCAGCATCCAGCTAATGGCCCATCATCAGCACATGCCAGACGCGAAACTGATAGCGAAGTTAGCGCAGGCGGGTGTGATGAGGATCAGATGTGAGAACAGTTGGATAGTTGGCGACTGGTGGAGAGGTGGAGGACTGAGAGCTGGCACAGTGGGGGCGAACTGGTGTGTTTAGTTTTGGGGGGGGGTGCTGGTTTATAGGGGCTGTCCAGAGCTACAGAGGGCCAGGGAGGTAATGGAAGGGGGGGGGGGGGGATTTGGGGGCTTCTGGAAGGAGTTCACGAGGGCTATAAGGGCTTTGGGGAGCTATGAGACACACCTTAACGACAAGGAGCCTCTGTCTACAGTGCAGAGAATGGAGGCCCCGTCCAGGAGCAGCTGGCCGCCAGAAACGTCTCAAAACACAGCTTTTAAAAAAACAGCAAGAAAAAAACAACTTCCTTTTCTTCTGTTAAAAAAGACGAGCTGCTAGAACAGCAAGCCAGTCGCCTCTCAGGAGGACGGGGTCCGCCGCACGGAAAGGGAAGCGGCTCGCGTTAGCGCCAGCCGCTCGCTGACGCTGAAGCGAGCGACGGGTCGGAAATGAAAAAGCCGCGCGCGGACGCCGAGGTGGGGGGGGGGGAGAGATCACGGGGCGTGGCACTCACCTGCAGCGGACGCTGTTTGTCGTTGTTCTTTGGAGATTTCAGGCCGCTGCTCTGCTGCTGCAGGAGTAATTGTCTGGCTGTCTGTAGGGCCTGGGAAGAGAGAGACGGGGAAGAGGTGAGCGAGGCTGGCCCTCCTTACAGATGAGCTCCGTATCCTCCACAACACAAAGTGTAGCAGGGAAAAAAAAACTAATCAACAGCAGCTTTGGCCACACTGCTAATGCGGAAAAGAGCAAACTTTAACAAGCTTAAAGAAATGTACGAGTAATAATAATAATGATAATCAATCATCATCATCATCATGACAATAATAAAAATATTATCTAAATTATATAATATATAATTATAAGGCTTAACAGCAATGTACAGAAAACAACAGCAACCATAATAATAATAATAATAATAATAATAATAATAATAATAATATGCAGTGTGCTGTCAGTGCCATAGCCAAAGATAGAGAGAGGCAGCCCCTCCACAGCCCTTGAGGGAGGCAGGCAGTGCCACAGCAGTGGAATTGACCTGTCTAGAGTGTGCCCCGCTCAAATGCCCACTTCTCTCCAAATTACCAGCCCATTTGCATATTCATAATATCAATTTGAGGCAGAGGCAAAAGATGTGAAGTGTTACTAGAAGCCGTAATTAAATTAGACAAATCAACATCAGATTACCTTTGAAAGCAAATTAGGCGGGAACTGGGAATTTGCAGCGTTGTGCGCTAGACTCTCAAAGGCGGAACTTAAACCCTCATTCCGTCTGTTTTCAGCGCGAAACGAAAATGTCGGCCTGCTGTTTACCTACCGGATAAAAAAAAAAGAAAAAAAAAAGGAAAATGACTCACAGCTTATTTTTAGGCACCACCGAGTTAAATGTTTCTAAGACTTTCTGATCCAACATAAATTACTAGAAGCAAAGTCAATCATAATTACGACTGCTTAAATATCCAGTAATGTACTATGGTCAATATCGGTTCTTGATATTGGCCATATGGGCAAAGGCATGTGGTCTTTCCCTCTCTTAAATTCAAATGTTAATGGGTATAGAATATCTGAGTCTGTTATCCAAAGATTGTCTACTCCTGCAGGAATGTCTGTTTATTTTATTGGCTCGGCCAAAGCTGTGATTTTGATTGTGGCCAGTCGATACCAGCAGGGTAAACAGAGTAACACAATGTAATGCCGCAATATCGTAATCCATAATCCATACAGGAATGCTGAGTTTGCCCCAAGAGGCCAACAAATGATCCCCACTTCAGACATTTACAGATCTACTGCCAGGGCAGCATCTGGTTTTCAACATTTATATGTCATATTACTCAACAATGCCTGGCTAAAAGAATACATCATTTCACACACATGAAGCGCATTTATCTTTTTATTTTTTACCACCCACAGTATCTACCTTTCACTCAACATCCCCGGAAAGGGAATCCTACTGTTGAGAGAATAAGGTGTCAACGTCCTCAGAATGGGCGGGGCCGCAACGACTTGTCAATCACTGACATGTCTGAACCAATTAAAAAAGTTTCACTCTCTGCAGAAAGACAGTGATTGGTTAAAACCGGTGAGTCAGCGATAGCATGTGCTAGCATTTTCATCTTCATGAAGCCTTGCTCTCCTGCCATTTACAGCAGTGAGCTCCTCCGCGTTTTCTTTTATTTTTTATTTCCTGTGCATTGCTCTTTATGTTTCCACCCTGGAGGATTTTTATCCACATGAAGTGAAACCATGCTGCTATTCAGCTTATTATTTCAGATTGGTAATAACAAGGAAGAAAAGGCAATAATGGTCAGAATAAGTGATGCTACCAAAAATCAAAACTAGAGAGAGAGAGAGAGAGAAGCAGGAGTCTGGAGGTGGCTCGCTCTTGCCTGAAAGAACCAGAAATGTTCACCATACGCCTGAACATAGCTGAACAACAGGAAGACCGTAAAGCCACAGCGACTGCACTTCTTAAAGCTTCCACAAACAAACCAAAATATGCTGGAATATATTCAGCTCAGCTGGGCATATTCCCCTTCAAAAAGCACACACACGCACACATACGCACAAACGTACGCACACACACACACAACTACACATCCACAGCGGATGTAGAAATGACAAATGTAAAAAAAAGAAAGAAAGAAAAAAAAAAAACTTTGCTGTTTTTTCATTGTGAGGAAGAAGAAAAACACTTCAGATAGTGGAAAGACACTTTTTCTACGAGAATCAAGGGGTTGTGTTTTTTTCCGCCGCGCTCCGGTATCCATGGCAACAGTTTCTTTGACAGGCCTGTGCATATGGCACTACACTACCAGCTGGTGTGAACACTGTTTGAACTAGAGCATTGAGATGCTGAGCAAACAGAAAAAAGTTGCCACGTCTTAACCCTCAGGGAAGGAAGCCATCCCCTGATCAATTATGAAAAGGCAGGGAGAGGGCTGCCACTGTCTGGCTCCTGCCGGGTCTCAGAGCAGGCAGGAAGACACTGGAAACCAGAGTAAACAAACTCCATGCAGTGGCACTGTGTCCTAACAACATTGATTTGTCTCCCCAGAAAAAGGATCGGCTGCCATTGTGGAGGGCACGGCTTTAACTTCAGGAGAGGTGGGGAGAACACGCAGAGACACAAAGACACTCAGTCACTCGCTCACACGCACACACACACACACACACACATGCATGCATGAGCACGCACACACACACACACACACACACATGCATGAGCACGCACACACAGACACACACACACACATGCATGAGCACACACACACACACACACACACACACACATGCATGAGCACGCACACACAGACACACACACACAGAAACACACACACACACACACACATGCATGAGCACACACACACACACACACACACACATGCATGAGCACGCACACACAGACACACACACACAGAAACACACACACAAACACGCACGTATGCATAAGCATGCACATACAGGCACACACACACACACAGAAACACACACACAAACACGCACGTATGCATAAGCATGCACACACAGGCACACACACACACAGAAACACACACACAAACACGCACGTATGCATGAGCACGCACACACAGACACACATACACGCAAACACGCACGTATGCATGAGCATGCACACAGGCACACACACACACACGCGCGTGCATGTGCACACACACAGGAGCGCACACACATGTACAGTATGCGCGTACACACACAGGTACACACACATGCATACACATGCACATACGTGCGTGCATACACACATGCACATACACACATTCTGCGACTATATTGTTATAGTTTCAAGTGCTTATTCTAGGCTACAGTTTCAAAAATATTAGTCATGACTAAGGGTCTGTCCACACTTGATTCTAGTGGTTTGATGACTGTGATAACTAACCATACCCAATTCTGCAATCTGCCTATCCACAAAATTCCCACGAGTGGAGCTAGAACACCATTCACGTGAACAAGAGCCACACCTCAATCCAGCAGTACGAGTAAACAAACACGGAAACTTGTGGAAAGTCCCCCCCCCCCCCCCCACTGTTGACAATGATCACATTCAACATAGACACAGGCCACCTGCAACTCTGGTTAATATCACAGAGCATTCAGACACTCTCTGCATCCGTTTTTATTTATTCATTTCATTCATTCAAATATAATCAGTTAAATTCCTCTAGCCTTAGCCTTTGCTAAATTTGATATTCACATCCGGAATGACATAAGACATAAGCTACTAATGAAATCACCCCAACCAAATCACATTGTGACACGTTCAATAACTGCTTCACCTGCAGCTACAAAATCAATCGCTGATTAGCAAGAATTATGTTGGAACAGACATCGACAACATAAATCCACTGAATATAGCACTACAACAAAAGAATCTCTCTTACTCTTCCTCTCTGTCTTTCTCTCTCTCCCACAGTCTTAATTTTTCCTTGATCTTAGAGCGGAGTGACTGCAAACTAAGATGGTTTCAATCTATCAAAGTGTAGCACACAATTTTACTGGGAAAGGTTAATCAGCTGTCTGGCAAACAGCTTTGGACAAGTAGTAATACATAAATGAATAGGCCATTTACAACTGTTCCCTGGGGGACAGTGGGAGAGAGGCAAAAGACAGGCACACTGGCCTTTCCAGCATCTACCCCTATAAGTTCTGAAGTCTGAGGTATGGAGCTATTCAGTAATAAATACAGACCCAGTCTGTCACATGTATGGACCCAGTCTGTCACATGTACATGAGCCAGTCCATCACATGTACACTACCCAGTCTGTCACATGTACATGAGCCAGTCCATCGCATGTATGGACCCAGTCTATCACATGTGCACTACCCAGTCTGTCACATGTACACTACCCAGTCTGTCACACGTACACTACCCAATCTGTCACATGTACACTACCCGGTCTGTCACACGCATATTCGGTCTCAGATGACCCCACAGCCAGCCCAGACAGACAATCCGGCAGGAGACACTTCCAACGAATTACTATGAATTACTCCGCCACTGCCAAAGACGCGGGATTGAACTCTCTGGCTTCTTCCAAATGTGTGTGTTTAGCACCTCGCGCCACTTCTATGAGCAGGGTTGCAAATAAACTCACGTGTCACACGAACACGTTCTACTTAAACTGCCAGCTACAGTCAAAATTACAGGTGTTTAATTCAGCATTTGTCTATCACGTCTTGCCAATTCTATCTCTTTTGTCTGTTGATAAAATAGCGCCCAGCACCCTATTTTACAGTGCAAAGAGCCGTAATGGCAGTACGCACCAGTTGCCTTGTTTTGAATACTGAAAAGAGCCGTACAGCGAGTTTGAGCCCTATCCCATTCGCTGTTAACGGCAATTACTGTGTTTTGAAAATGCGCATGGCATGATGGGAATGACTTTGAATAATTACAGAAAAACTGAAGTCGTTTGTTTTCTAAATGATCAAAATGAGTCATTAAATTATTTAAGAACATTGTAGATTTTTTAAAAAACAACAGTTGGTTGTGGGTTGTGGGTGAAATGATGCACAGACACTGCTGTCAGAGTAGGCGAGAAAGAAATAAGACAAGTTGCAAAACTAAACATCACCACAGATGTACAGTACACACAAAACATTTCAGATTGCTAAAAAAAGTCCACATTGTTAATGCAAAACTAAAATACAGAATCTCGCACTGATTACGGAACTGTGTAAAAGCACAATGGCTTCCCACTGGTTTAAACGATTCTATGTCACACACATAATTGAACATTATCCATGTTTATCAAAACCTCTGCAACAGAAATGATGCCATTTCAAAAGTGTTATGAACGAATATACCAACCAACCAATATATTTGTAGAGAATTATGCATAATTGCTCATTTAGGAAATGATCTTTGGTTGTTAAATACTCGTTTCCCAAATCAGGTTTAATTAAATCCTTTGCCATGTGGTCTCTGGTAGTTGTTGTAACAAGTAAAAATAAAAATTTAAAGTATTCTAACAACAGTTACTAAGTACTTATCAAACCAAACTTTTATTAAGTGCTCATGTCAGTGAGACTGTACAGTGCAACACAGCACCACCTCTGTGAAATATTCAGCATTAATGCAACTGGAGTTGTAATGTACTGGAGTTTATATGGGGTAAAATGAGGAAGTGGGGACAAATGCACTCCATCAGTGTTGATTTAACACTGAACACTTTCTGCATAAGGTCTCAGTAAGGACACAACTGATCTCCAGAAACATGAGCGGCCAACACACCATTTATCATCACTAACAGAATCGCGGCCCATTCGCGTGATCAGAAAACCATGGAAAGAAATGGACAACAACGCTCAAAGCGATTTTAAAAAACGTTATACTGAGGCTGAAAAAGCAACCAGGCAAAGTGCCTTAGAGCCAGCCACCCCACAGGCTGACAGGAAAAGGGACTTCTGCAGTCGCTACCCTATTTACCGAAAAAAAAAGGATGAAAAAAAGGTCAAGAAACTTCCGTCAGAACTTTTGTTGCCAAGCTACGCGCCGCCAAAACACGGAGAACGCGTCCATTTAACCCGGGTTGCCTGGAACCTTCAAACGAGACGGAATGACATCCCGTCCTATTAATACCCTCGGCGTATAAACAGAGCGGCGTGTGACGGATTCTTGAGAGCGCCGGGGCTAAAAAATCTCTCACTCCAACATAAATAACAAGGCCACTCAGAGGCATATTTGATGTTGATATTCATCGCTGAGGAACAACAGCGCGGCTCGGGCCTTCTTATGAAAATAGATTCAGCCCAAATGGATCCGCTGTAATTGGTTGCAGATAGCGAGGTCAGGGGAGGGAGAAAAAAAAAGAAAAAAAAAAGAAAAAATGATACAGGCGACCATTATGTGAAACGCTGAGAAACAAGCCTGTTTACACAGACAACTCCTGGCTACGCTAATGGCTGAGCGCTGGGGAGAGGAAAAGGCAGACAGCGGGGGGAAAAAAAAAAGCCAGGCGCTCCGAACGTTCCCTCTCTCCACCTGGTGTTTAAATCTACATTTATGAATAAGGGAACGGGACGGGGCAATTACTACGTGCCTTTTTAAAAAGACGTTCTGACACCGAAAAAAGAAAAGAGAAGAAAAGAAAAGAAAAAAAGAACAGGAAATCCTTACCAGCGTGCCGTTTAATTAGGAAGTGGCAGATCAGATGGAGAAGGAAGCCCTCTAGAGGAGATCAAATTGTCTTTCTGAACAAAAGCTCTCGTTTTTTTTAATTACAAGCGAAAATGACCTAAAACAGAGCAGATCTGAGAATGCTAACATTCCAAATACACGTGATGACGGAATGAAGAAACCACCACTGCCTGAAAATGGTGGCCTTCAGACCAACACAACTGTTCGGTGGGCTCATAACGGGCCTTGTTCTGAATGCTAGGACAACACTGACTGTATTTTCCATAACGAATGCATTATTAATGTGCTATAAAAGTGTAATTACAATATGTTGCGCAGGACTAGCGACACACTCAAGCACACCGCTGAGAACCGAACGCAAAATAAAAAGACAGATGTACACACATATCAACATTTTTGTTTCACAAGATCATACCAACCCTAGACCACGTACATTTAGTACTTCATCTCTTATGATGCTGGCAAAATATCAAAAGAAATTCTGTTGATCTTGCCTATCTCTGGAAATTTTCAACAGAACATGCTAATAACGTAGTCATACAAAATGCAGAGTTATGTTCTAAATATCATAGAACATTGATAAATATTGTTTCTTTTAAAGTTCCAAGTAATCCAAGGAATTGTACCAGTCTCTAAAGGGTAAACATCAGCAATCTACTTTCACAAATAAACAGCACAAAAATTATTTTTCAGATAAGTGTACAAGACCGATTAGCGGCTGAAATGACTGAAATATGCATTTGACCCAGGTCTGTTCAGTGCCAAGTACTTCCCGGGCAAAAATAATATGCTTTCCACTTCACACAGCAAAGGCACAAGCGCGGGCAGCTTGAGCAGTGTTTTATCAAGCTCGCTGGCCCCACAGCGTCACCCTCACGGGCTCTGCGCTGCACTTGAGAATTCAAACCGTCAAAACTGTTCAGGCTGGCCCTGTTCCCCTTCCAGGCAGGCCGTGAAAGAGCCTGACCTTTTGCACAGAGCGACAGGGAAGAGAGAACCACATCCAGCACGGTTACGCACCGGATAAACAAGCGGATCGCAAAGTGTTCTAATTAGCCGGCTGATGCTAAGCTAAAACGGGGGGGGGGGGGTGGAGAGTCTTTAATGAGCCAATCAGGAGGAGGAGGGGGGAAAACCGGGTATGAGACTGGGTATAGACAGGAAAGAAGAGGCTACTGTGAAATCAGACGAACATTCTGGCAAGGAGAATAACAGAGAGAGAGAGAGAGGGGAAAAAAAAGAGGGAGAGAGAGAGAAAGAGAGAGAGAGAGGGAGAGAGAGAGAAATAGGGAGAGAGGAAGAGAGAGACAGAGAGTGAGTATTGGAATAATGAGCATTCGTATTTATAACTCAATAAATCAGCCGAGCCTGTAATGTACCAGGGGGTCCATGGAGAATCCCCCCCCCCACCTCCTCCCCTCCCCAGTCCTGAAGGAACAATGGCCTACTGTGAGCCTGCAAGACTGAGGCCACGGGCTGCGCGCTGGGAAAGGAGCCTCGCTCACGTTGTTTATTGATTCTCTAGATTAAGAATCCCGGGGAGAGGATTGTAACAGACAACCATAAAATTATTTTTGGTGTGCTTATTTACCTTTCCCTTGCATCTATTTGGCCTGTGTCTGTAGACAATTACGGTTTCCAGCCCAGACTCAGGTGCTAATAATGAAGGACAAATAGAATCATATGTGTAAACTTCCCCTTCTGATGAAAATTTATATTAACTTTCTGCCACTGTAAACACAACTGCATAGCTCAGCCTCCCTGATGAATTGGTGATGAATTCAGTCATTTATATCCCGGGGATCTGCGCGTTTATGGGGGGGGGGAGGTTGGGGGGGGGGTGGGGGGGGAGATGAGAAGCGGCTGCATTGTGTAACCTCCTCGCTCTTTCTCAACAGGAGAAAAAGAAAACACGGGGACTGTTTAGCCCGTCTCTCAAAGTGTGCAAATCTCACTTCTAATAGGCGGGTTTTTCGGGCGGCTTTTTGTGCAGTTCCAGAAAGGGGAGCCGGAGCCAGAACAAATAAGCCAGACAGCACTAAAACAGCAGGTATATATATTTATACAAACTTTCAGACTTCTCTCTCCACGTAAAAAAAAAAAAACTGGTATGGAAATTCTGCACAATACAGGGGAATCTTTGTTGAACTGTGCAGCTTGGTGCTGTATATAACAGCCAGACAGGATTGGTACAGGAGGGAAAAATAACCTCTCTGTGGAAAAAGGAAATCCAGAAAAACGTATACAATGATACCACTAATGCTACAACTATAACAGAAAACTACTATTAATACTATTACTTTATACTACTACTGAAACTAATACTTCTTATGCTAATGCTATTACTTACTACACAGGACAAGAAGAAATACGATTACAACAAACTGAATAACCGTACAATAAAATAACAGATGCACATTATAAACCTGGTATTTATTTTCTGTTTCGTTATCTCCACCACAATGGACTGAATGCGGTAAGCCTGTCCCTCTGCCTGCACTGTACGTAGCTCGATGCAGTCCTCCTCGCCCCTTCAGTTATGAAATCCGTTTCCATCCTCCTCCTGCGAGCCAGCTTTAAGCAAAGCCTGGGTTTAGACGAGGTGATTCAGCAGCCTTTCAGATCCTTTTACTTCATCTTTTTTATTTATTTATGGAAGTCTTTCATGGCTTCAGGACTCAAAGACGTGACAATCCCCTTCCCCCCTAAATCTCGCTTCCCTGTTCGTCCAGGATGAGTCCCTCCTGGCCGCCAGGAGACGGTCCCGGCAAACCCGCGCCTGTGTGACGGCGTCCTGGCCTGGCTCTGCTGCGGCAGGCGGGGCCGCGTGATTGGCACGCGACTGGCCGTGGCTTCGCCCAGGGAGCGAAGGTTTCGCTCGGGGGAAGATAGCCCAGGCTTCGGCAGCGTCTGAAGTGTGCCCAAAGGATCTCGGTGTGAAAGTGACCCCAGCTGGGGGAACGCAGGCTAGGAAGAGGCAGCGGCTGATGTGAGCGCATTACGGAGGATGTGCACGTTACAGAGGATGTGCTGGTTGCCGAGGATGTGCGCAATACAGAACTGCATTTTGAGTCCTTCTAGAATATCAATATCAATTCTGTCAATATGCAGTGACAGAATAACCTTACCAATATGACTTGGCATCCCAAATTGGGGGGAAGGGATACAGAAATATTTACAAGTGCTGATGTGGATCGCTGTTTGGAAGACACCTCGCCATGTTTTTGTTCTGATACAGCCTGTGACATTTGCTGCGAGAAGGCCAGACACCTGATTGCCTTTAGATACAAGCTTGTGTCACAGTCTCCAACACAGGCGTCAAATGATCAACTAATTTCCATGCCAACGGTAGCACTTCCTTCCCCATTTTAGACTTGACTGGGAACAGAAAACACGCTGTGTTGCTGTCATTTAAAAAGTTGCTGTTGCTCCACTAGAGAACCTACTTTGTTATTCCTTTCTGCATGTTTTTAGCACAGCGGCGACTTTTATTGTGGCTTAGCGCAACACGTTTAGCGTAGCCGCACGTCTGCATTCCGTGTTTCTGGAGAGAAAGAGCGCGCAGTGATCATGATCCATTTAATTTTTTTCCCCCCACTCTTTTCACAGACCCGGGCGGGCATGCTTCACACAGATTGCGGAAGACGTTTTTTTGTGGGGATGTAGTGTTAAAACTCCGCCGTTCGCGCTCGGCGTGAGAAGTCGAAGAGAGTGGCGGCGGCGGCGGCGGAGCCTTTATGGAGGGCGCTTTGTCGGCCGCCTCTCAAGACGCTGTAATGGCGTGGAGTGCCAAAAGCCTCGCGGCGAGGCCGCCTTTCGGCGCTCGGAGCGTTCGCCTCGTTCTTTGTTGACGAGCGTCTATTACGGAGGCTCGGGGACCAAAGGAGACGTCTGGAGGCGACGAGTAATCCTGCCGCGCTTCAGAAAGATCTGAAAGTCTTTTTGGGAAAAAAAAAAAAAAAAAAAAACCACAAAAGAAGATGCGCTTGTGCTGGATGTCGATACTGACGCGCTCGGCTGCGATACAGATGAGCGCACACGAGCGAGAAAGCACACGCGTGTAAACAAGACAACAACACTCAAACAACAAACAACACTCACAAACCCAGAGATAGAGCCTGTAAACAGCAAACGGCACTGCCGAAATGTAATAGAAGGGTAAGCTAACCCGTGTTACACAATCATTCAATCACTACCATGTACTTCCTTGCTATTAAAGCTGAATTGCCTTAAATAAAAAAACAAACAAAAAAAAAAACACTCAATAATCATTAAGGCGAACATTATTTGCACATTATTCACACATTATTATGCGCTTTCGAAACACAGCACTAGAAACCAGACAATGCCACAGAAGTAATAAGCAAGTCGTACCCTCTCAGATCGTTTATTTGTTCGTCTTTCTTTTCTTTACAAAAACAGATCAGCAAGGTCAGCAATTAGCAAAATGAATTGAATTTGTGGAGAAAAAAAAAAAAAACTATTGTATTTATTTATTAGTCACAGCCAAGGACAAACGTTGATCGAAGTGAGTCCAACTGAGTCCAATTAAGCTGAGTGTTTAACAGTCTATGGTGCTTTCTCGAGAGTTCCTGCCATACAAGCATCAAAGTTACATCATGGCTTCTCCGTGCTAATCCAGGTGAACCCCAGTGGGGAAATAAAGAAACCAAAAACATACTGTCAGTGACGCTGTAACTGGAGCCAATAGTTTTGTATTTCTGTGGAGGGCAAAATATTTTTGATTGGCTCAGACAAGTCCATGACTGATAGCTCACTGTAGACCCGCCCATTACAGAGCTTGGGAAACCTCACCCCCCCCCCCCCCCCCCCCCCCCCCCCCCCCCCCCCCCCCCCCCCCCCCATCACTGCCACACACCTCCAAGAGTGGAGTCACCTGAGTGACCCTGGCTTTGCCCTTCAGCACCTCACAAATGTAGCCATTAGATAATCAATTTCCCCCGCGCATACTTTATCTATACCCCACAGCCCACACTAACTGCAAGTCAATAGTGTGTGTCTGTCTCTTAAAGGCCTGGGTCTTGTGGCTACAGAATTACCCAGAGGGGTCAATACGATGCACCTCTTTGGCTTTGAGAAGACACCCGTGCAGCTAACCCTAAGTGTTCAAAGGCTATTGACAGCGGTGAAATGAATACTGTGCAGACGTATTTGTTTGGGGGAGGGAAAAAAAAAAAAAAACGAAGTTAACGAAAAACTGATTTTGATTGGTTTCGGACTGCAAGCAGACCCAGTCTGCGTAAAGACTGTATGGTGTAGATTTCAGCAGACAGTCATCCACACAGGTGACACGTAGGTGGACAGCTCAACCACGGGGGAAAAATAAAAAAAAATGAAATAAAAAATACACAGAGGAGTTTTCTTCCCTTTCGTGTTCTTTTTTCCCAGTGTCATATTTCCTGCAGTACACAGTGCAGAACTTTCTGAGAGAGAAAAGTTGAAAATCTCAAAGGCGCCACAAATAGTATTGGCTTGGGATATGTGTGCATGTGAGGTGGGGGGGAAGGGGGGGGGGGAATATAAGACTGTGGCAGCAAACAATAACAGCGAAACAGCAGCTTAATATTGTTTGTACGCCTGGCAAACAGAAACTAATATAGCGAGTAAACAAGAAGCAGGTTCCTTGCCTCGACTGCTTTGTTCCAAGGAATCCGGCTCTAACCGCGAAAAACCCCCCACGGCTGTTACTATTAGATTCCTCCAGGTCTACAGCGCCCTGTTCTGGAAGGGGGGGGTAGATTCGGAAGCCCTCCCCCCGCCACTCGGCTCACCAAAAAAAAAAAAAAAAAAAAGAAAGATCAGGGGAAGTTAATAGGTACTACATCCGCAACGACGGGAACAATGCATCTTAGTCTACATTTCGCTGCTTATAAGGTGCCGCGGCTCCTTCGCCATGATCCGCTTTATCTCTAAGTTGCCTTCGCGTATTCCAATTATGCCGCGCGCCTGACCTTTTAGTAAAGCCCACGGAAGATACAGTTATCTTCTCTTATGACACGCAACATCTATCAATCAACATTTTCCCCGCAATTTATTTAAGGGAGAAAACCAGCACCGGCGGCAAGTGAAGCGAGGCTCTCTCTCTCTCTCCATCTCTGTCTCTCTGTCTTTCTCTCCCAATCTCTCTCTCTCTCTCTCTCTCTCCCCCCATCTCTGTCTCTCTCTCTCTTTCTCTTTCCCGGTGGTTTTGATTAGAGCTGTGCATGGCTTAGGTGGGAGACGAGAGCAGCCAAAGCTACTGATAAAGATGTTTTTTCTTTAAAAAAAAGAAAAAAGAAGAAGAAAAACCAAGGGGGCGGAGGCACAAGAAAGCGTAGATGCATCTGAACAAGCAGCAAATGCATTTTCTTCGGCATTTTAAGGCGACTGCTCGCCTGAGTGCACTCAACTTCCATAAACAAAACCTTTCCATTCCAATCCTGTGACACGTTTTAATAACAGCCTTGCGTGAAAAAAAGTCATAGTTCCTTAGTTACGTGTTTTTCCCCCCTCTTTCCAAAGGGCTAATCTACATCTTTCATTGAATCAAGAATGTAAATTCCGAAGAAATGCTTCTTTTTCAATTTCATGCTAAAGTAGCTCAAGTTAGTGGATGTAATTTCTCCTAACAAGAAAATTTATCACTGCGCCGCTCACTTAGACGGTCCATGTGAGAGGCTGATTTTTGCATTTTCGTTTTATAAAAGGGTATGGCTTTGATAGATGTGCCAAAAGCACGATCACTCCAAAGCAATTTAGACAAGGACAGCACAATTACACAGCTTCTGGAAAAATATATGGATTCAGAATTGATTCTACATAAAAAAAAGGGACTTGATGTTAAACGGGCAACACGGACGCAAAAAGTGTAAATGCTGTCGTACAAACATTTTTTGAACTTACGACGACTGGAACATGTTGATAAAACTAAACCGGTTCCTAAATAATACTGCATTTAGCTTATGTATGGGGCTAAATGTTTTAAAGTAACCTAATTGGCTAATATCCTACAGTGAAGATACCTTCTTGTTATGGGCCTGAGGTGTACTTTCGTATACTGCTGCTAAAGAATGTTCTGAAGTTCAGTGTCCTTATGAATTCGGATGCTAAAAACTGGGAAATTGTGAAAAGAAAGCTATAACCTTCCACTGCTAGAAAATTCAAACTCCAGTTCACAGGGAAAAAAAAGAAAAAGTGAAGTAAAAACATCCTGTATAGATATCACTCTGAAAACAACATGTCCAAATAAAAAAATGTAAAAACCTGAAGTACAGGAATAAGACGAAAAAACAACATTAACAAAAATAGGTATAAAAGCGGAAAATCGCAAAAAGACAAATGTTTAATCGCAGGCTGCGGAAGTGTTTGATATTATCAGCTTTATTACTATGAGGTAAACTGAAACACCATGTGGATAAAGATGAACAAACAAGCCGTGATGACTTCTGAAACATCGTCAATATAATTTATTGAATGTTCTGGTGTAATTTGTCAAAGCTCAGACAAGTACAAATACTGCAGGCCCCACTCCCCACTCCTTCTGTGCCAACTCCGTGTACATTTCCCAGCTTTCAAAAAAAAAAAGAAATACACGACAGGAACAAATCTAATAAATTCCACAGATTACATTTTTACTTCAAGGTAAAAATGAAGAAATTTTTACGTCTTGGATATGCAGTTTTCTTCTCTTTGGGTTTAGATTTTTTTTTATTTGAGAGAATGAAGCCTCACAAAATGTAAGAATCAATTAAGATCAGGGGAATACAAACAACGTGTATACAAGGGCCTGACTGGTGGATCGTTTTAACAATTAAATAAACCAATAAACTGCTTTGCGAGTGCAATCATACGCAGTCCTCACAGGGTTGATAATTATATAGATCAGCCATGTTTTCTTGCTGATTGGCAGGGTACTTAATAATTTATTGAAAATGTGAGTCTGGCATAGGAAGATTAATTTGAACAAGTGTTCTTGGTAGTTAGTGCAGTAAACAGTTTTCTTTTCCCCCCTGTGTGAATTACCGTTCATCACATATTCAAGCAATTATCACGGATCAATTTATTGTTGTCATTTTAAAGAAAACATTAAATTCTGCTTCATCTTCCTCCTCGGTGTTTTCTGGTTCGCCGGATTCAAACAGGCTCGTGTCACAACAATCGCTATCATTGCGAGACGAGAAAAAAACTCACAGCGGTAGTCGTGCACCAACGTGGCTTCCGTGTTATTTCAAATCACCCGAGGTAAATGCGTACATGCCACAGGATAACAATTCAACCACGCTTCCTTCAGCGGCACAAAGAAACTGCATCAAAAGACCCTACAAACAGTCTGGCCTATACAATTTCGAGTATTTAAACACCTTAAATGTGTGTCACGTCTGTAATTCCTCCCTCCTCCATTTTCATTCAAAACAAACCCTCATCTCCTAGTGCCATTTTAAGAGACACAATGATAGCAACATTAACACCTTGTGGGAGAGAAATGATAAGTTCCACTGTAATGGTGCAGCACACAATACAAGCCTGTTCAGACAGTTTAAGAATGGGCCCCACACACCGGACACAAAGCTCTAGCATCCATCGGGGGGAAGATCTCAGCGCTTCAGATGTGACAGAACCAGCTGGTGGCTCCCCGCCTAGACCCTGACGCTCGCTGGCTTCTGAGGGCGAAGATGAAGATGTCCACCATTCTGAATGACACGAACGTAATTCTTACAGAGTAACAGCTGGGCCTGCTGGCTACAGGGTGTCAAAAGGACCCCTCGACCGACCCGACTGACGTCTCGTCTTCAGAAACCACCCCCCCACCCCCCCCCTCCTTTTTGTATTTAGCAGAGAATCAGGGGTTATTTACCGCACTGGTGTTTCACAGAGCTTCCCGTGTAAATTCTGTGAACGCTGCGGGCAATTAGCACGTTAGCAGAAGGTCAGCTGTGCTGCAGTTCTAGAACCCGTGAGTTCAACTGACAGCAATTTCAAAGGCTCTTCACCAAATTGAAAACAAAAAAAGGTTTTACACACACACACACACACATATATATATATGTATAACATGTCATAAGGCCCTAAAATTGGAAAATGAGAAAAGGTGGCAGATAAAGGTTTTTCTCAGGAGAGCGGGGATTGAGAGTTCAGAAGGAGGGTTTAATTTGCTGATTAGACTCATCAGGGAGAGGAGCGGAGTCTGGTTAGATGGGAGAGATTAGCGGATTCCCATAGCGACTGTCACCGGGTCCACAACCTATACCCCTGTAATCTCAGCGCTCGATCGATCGACAGCTCACGCACTGCTGTGAGCGCCGCTGCTCTCCTGCAGCCCGGGGACCGGCAGGCGCAGCGGGAGTCGCGCGGGAGTCTGCCCCTGGGCTGGACAGGGAGGCAGCGTAATGCTCACATCCAAATAAAAACACACGGGAAAACCCATCAGAACCCAGACATAATGACCTTCGCATGCAAAATTCTCCTACAAATAAAACTTTCATTATCAAATTATCAACTGAGTTTCAAATTATGAAATGAAGTTTCATTCTGAGTGGATGAAGGAGACAGTCTGCCTCTTAATGGCTTGCCGAACTGTTAACAAAATATCATCAAGATGTGTACACATTACATACGGTATGCATATACGTACATACGTGTGTATGATACAACTTTTGCTAAATATCTTTCATCAAGACATGCAATACAGTATCAAACAGAAATCTGTTTTTTATTTCTGCAAAGATTTATGTATTCATGTAAGAAAATTGTATAATAACAATACATAGCAGTGAAATAAACTACAACGTAACCTCACATCTGTACAAAACACAGTATTATTTTACATCACAATGTAACCTGCCAAAGTGAAAAGCTCAGGCACCCTCTGTATATGTTATAAGGAAATAAAAACTTTGCCACTAATGCCATGTCTTCGAGCTTGTCAGTCACAGCGCATGACCATACAGGGGGCGGAGCCTCTTTCCAGCCTTATCTGCATTCGGAGCGTTCCGCACCGTAACTATAGGAACCGGGCCCAGCGAGCCCGCCGCTGATCTCTGGTTCTTCTCCGCGTAATATATAAGCAAACAAAGTACAAACAAATTAATCCCGGCGATGGAAAAAGAAACAGTGCTCTGTGGAAAAAAAAAAAAGGAGGAAAAAAAGCAGGCGATAGAATAGGAGTACCGAGCCATGGAAGAGGAGGCAAAAAAATCCCTTTCATCGTTTATCTGCCTGGTTTGAACCGGGAGAGCACCTTCAAAGCACCGTTCCCCCATAGAGGGGAGGGCACGGACTAACCGCCCGGCGCCGGGCCAGCGCTCAGCGCTCAGATCTAACGCTCAGAGTCAACCGCCAAAAACACCGGAGCGATCCCGTAAGCCGCCGCGGACCCCGGCAGGAACACGGGCGCCGCGCAGGCAACACGGTATAAAGCGGATCTTCTGAGGCAGGGCCGTCCAGTCTTACCCGAAAAGGGCCGGCGTGGGTGCAGGGCTTTTGTTTTGTTTTAGCCCAGCGCTAAGACACCTGATTCTACTCATCGAGGGCTTGACTGAAGACCATGAGTAGTTCCTTAGATGTCATAGTGCTGGGCTAAAACAGAAACCTGCTTCCACACTGGTCCTCTCTGGATAAGATTGGAATCCCCCATTGTAACTGATTCACACTCGCTCTTTCCTCGACTAGGGCGAAATGTACTGCCCAAAATACTACCGCTGAACAACAGTGGCTGCTGTGCGACCTGCACATGTGTAGATACATGTAATGAGTTTGAAAAAGGAAAGAAAAAAAATCTTTCACGTCAGGCACTGTACAGTGGTTTATGCGGCTGTCAAACCGCCGGTACTTAAAATAAACACGGCTTCGGCTTACTATCAAATTACAGCCGCATCATCGTCGCTAAGCTCAGGAGCGCTAAGACGACAGCGGAGCAGCGCGCAGCCTCCCTCCGAGGAGAGCGGGACGCCGCGAAACGGCGCGAAACCCGGAGCAGGGCGGCGCTCGCCTCGTCGCGTTTCATTTTTTTGAGGTGAAAACCCGGGCCTTGTTTTTATTGGGCGAAGCCGCTTCCCGCTGATGGAGGCGTGGAAAAGGGCACTTGGGGCTTACAACGTTACAGACAAGTACCTTTATGGCTTCCAATCTGTCTCATAAAAATAATTACTCCTGTCAGGAGAGTCAAATGGCAACAAATTACAGGCAACATACGCTATCGCCATTAGCTTCCCCGCTTTGAAAGATGACTCCCCAGCTGCCATTTTGACCAGCAGTCAAACGTTAGTCCTCTTTAAAAAAAAAAAATTAAAAAAAAAAAAATTAAAAAAAGAGAGAGGGAAAAAAGAAAAAAGGAAACCGAGAGCAGTTAGGAGGCTTCTTCAAATTCCACTTCCACTCAGAACTGATTCAGTCCTTCCCTCACCAAAAACGCTGAGGTATCGCAGAGTACGACTCAAATATTAAAATGCCGGGATATCCAAAAGGACTGTTCCAGGCTTGGAATTTACACAAGGGGACACGGGGTCAAAAGTGCATGGCCAACCGGAGTAAGGCGATGCTTCGACGAATGGAGGCACTGCAGTAATGCGCACACGCTTTCTGTGTTCTACACACATTCTGTGTATCAGTGGAAGGATTTCAGAAAGAAAAATCTATCACTAAATGTCCAGATTATAAAGAGCAAGAGGCCTTAGGTGTTTTGTCTTTGTACCTCTTCAGTAATAGGATAGGATGATATTCCAGTGTAGTGGCATGCTTGCCAGAGTGTGTGTGTGCAGTACGTACATATTGCTATATATATCCCAAAACAAAAATAAAAATTTTGATAGCTGAATCAATGTAGAATATGTATTAATCTTTGTACCAAGAACATTCATAGTGATATCTCATTCATATATTCTGTACTGCGTGTGCCTGTGCGCTGAGTGTGTGAGTGTGTGTGTGTGAGTGTGTGTGTGTGTGTTCACATGTGTGTGCGTGTGAGGGCTGAACCTAAGACCTTCCATTTTCTGAGCTAAATAGAAATATCACCAGAGGACCAAGAACAACCAATTCACTATTTCAAAAGTCATTTCAATATTTGTTACAAGGAAAGGGGGGGAAAAAAAACAACCTTAGGCAAGTATTTCGACTCCTGATTTGATAGCGTTCATTGCTAAAGCAGACAATGATGTGAAATTCGGGCACGCTTGTTAAATTCACAAGACTCTAAAGCTCCTTCCAGCAAATCCTGCCTCTTGGTTGTCAGCTTAAGACTGCCAGCATATGCAGACATGTGAATTTTAAGCTCAGTGTTAAACGGATGCCAGCATTGTGGAGAATACCCAATACCTAACCTACTTGCCTTGAGTTTTTTTTTTTTGCTTGCAAACCAAAAAATATATATATAACACATCAATGCTCCAAAATACTTTGTTTGTGTGCCTGTACTGGCACAGATCAGTTCAAAACAACTTACACCAGGGATATTTTGTATGCGCTAAAAAAAATATGCTACTGAAAAACTTACATTTGCACTTATTTACAAAGCCAGTAACTTATTCAGACTCAATGCAATATATTTTTAAGTCTCGGGACAAAAAACACTCTCTTAGTTTTAAGTGAAATACCAAGTGAGTGACTTCCAATTGACTTTTTGAGAAGACGTCACTGAAACGCTGACAAATATCCTTTCTCCTTATTTAACCGAACCCACACCAAGCCTTCGCACTCGTGTCTACACGTCTGTCCATTCCCATCGCTCTCCAGTCTTTCTTCTCTCCATCGCCATGGGAATTCTTTTTCAGCAGCTCTACTTTGGCAAGAAAGAACCGAACTTGGGCCAAATAATTATTTGAAGTAACCGTTACAGGCCAGTACAATTCCAGTAAACTGACAACTTTAAAATGTCAACATTCACAACAATCCATATGATTGTCAGAATCAGTTAGTGACATTTTTCTTTAATTCTCATAGATCTGCAGGATTTAAAAAAATATTTTACTAGCATCAAAAGACTCAAAGTATTTTAAATATGTATCAGACCCAGGGCGGTAGAGTAGGTTGGGGGTAATCTGGGAAACCCTGCTGAGCTGACCCTCTCCGTGAAAGTTCTGCCCAAACATCTTTTTTCCAGGTTAAACATCTAAGCCACAGGTAGCAGTCAGTGTAGAGACTGTTATCTACCTTCCCCTGCCTTCTCAGTGTTTCAGACTCTCACTGCTGAGAAGTTCTGTGCTGTTCGTAGGGAATCAAGTTGTAAAAATCCAGAGGTGTTTTCTGTTTTGGGTGAGAGACCTATCAGCTTCCTCAACAGCAAAACCTCCACCCGGTGCCACCCTCCCTCTCCCCTTTCCACTCATACCACGTGCCCAAACCCCCCAGCCCTTGAGCCTCACCCCCCCTTCTCCCTCTCTCTCTCTCCCTCCCTCTTTCACCCCTCTCCCTCTGTCTCTCTCCCCCTCTCTCTGCCTTTCTCTCTCTCTCCCTCCCCCTCTCTCTGCTCTTTGAAGTGATCTCTCCTGACCTGTACTCCTTCATTTCCACCCTGCCCTCTTATCTGCGCTTGCTTTCCTGCTGCTTTAAAAGGCATCGCATACAAGACCTGACAAAGACCAGAACATCCTTCGCCCCTTCTGTTGTGCAAAACTATCGCTCTCAATCTCTCTTCCCCCCTCTCTCCCTTCCTCTCTCTGACTCCCTTTCCCTTTCCTTCTCTCTCTACTTCCCTCACTGCCTCTCTCTCTCTCCACATCCTCTCTCTTCTTCTCTCATAACCACGCATGGTGTTAAATGGATTTCCAATCCGTATCTGTAAGACCCCACAGAGACGGCTGTACACTCCACCAGGACCCTCTGCTTCGGCCGAGAACGTAAGAACATTCTCAGCATTTCACATAAACTTACATGACTTCAAACTGCCTTTGTAACCGGGTATTATTGTTGTTTTTACGTCTTTATTTAGCTAAATCTGTGCAAAAAAAAAGCTTACACATCAAGTCTTGATGCACTGTTCAGTGTTGTTCTGCAATTTTCTAAACTGTCCAGCTCCAGATCCTGGTTTCTACTCCTCAGTAGAGGGTGGGATGGGGAGATCAGGCACTGACCTGAGCCAGTGGTCTATTAAAATTTTTCCACTGTTCTTACCAAGTCGCCTTCACTCCCTGCCACCTTCTCACACTCTTTGTGACATCACCGCATGACCTCATAGAAACAACAACTGTAAGAGCCACAGTGAAAGAGTGAAGGAGTCACTCCATTAATACACCATTTGCATGTGCTTTACCAAAGCATGTGTCTCTCCAAAGGCCCTCCATACACCTGCAGTTATCCACTGATCCTAGCATTACATGTGACAGACCGTACAGTTAAAAGACCTGGCCCTGTAGCCTTCAGTAAAGTGGGCTTTTCCCTTAAAATACAGGCCAAATACCCAAAGCTAACCCTTACACAAGGGCTCCGAAGCCTGGTCCTGAAGAACCGCAGGGTCTAATGGTTTTTGCTTCCATCTTAAAGCAACGACCAGTTAAGACCCCAAAAAAGAGAGAGAAAAAACCAGACAAGGTGAATTAACGGATCGTAAAAGGATCGATTAAGTGCTGAGTAACAATGAAAGCAGCGGACCCAGCGGCTCCCCGGGACCAGGAACGGGAAGTGGTGCTTCACAGAAGAGTAAAAAAAGGAGAAGCTATCCTCTATGCCATCCTTTTCAGAGGTAAACTTCTGACCCATTTAACCATGAGACTGCTCTACACCTGTTACATCCCCTCGGCTCCTCAGTGATTCGATCGATATTTCAGTTCGGTGTACACCTAATTGTCATGCTACCTTGCTTTGTGCAGAGAAAAGAAAAAAGAAACAAACTACAACAAACATTCATAAGACAAAATTAAGGAAAAATGGTGACTGAACCACACATCTCCATAAACATTAATACCCGTGTAACTTCATTAGTATATCCAATGCTATCTACCATGCAGGGTAGGCAAAAATAAGGATTAGACCTATGTATCTCACTGACTACAGGCCAATAAAATAATCTGCCTCAATCATGCTTCCCACTATAGAAACCTCTCTGACTGATAAAAAAACAGACATGCAAAAAAAAATGCCAGAATGTCAAAAATAAATTAATTTGTGACAAGATTTGGCGATTCAGAACAAGGACACCAAGGGCGCTAATTCTCCGTTCTCTAAGCCCAGGGTTTTTAATTAAAGGCAGGTGCGTTTTGAAAACAAAGCTGTCCCGTGTTCACGGGGAAACAGGGGGAAGGGAGCCACCTTGGTGGGCTCGCTGACAGAGAGACCCAGGGACAAGGACACTGCGGACCCAACTGGAGCCCAGTCAAAGGAGAGAGAGACGCTCCAGAACTCATGAATTAGAAATGGCAGACAGGTTTTTTTTACCCTCCCCCCCTTTCCAGCGCCATCGTTTGTCTGAAAGCAAATAAAGTTGATTGTAAGCAGCGCATGGCTTCCTGTGCCCATCCTCTGGAGCGATGTGACCAGGAGGCTAGCCCCAGAGAAGAGCTCACCTGCCAGAAGCAGGATTAGAGTGGTGTGTGTGTGTGTGTGTGTGTGTGCCTGTGTGTGTGTGTGTGCGTGTGTCTGTGTGTGTGTGTGTGTGTGTCTGTGTATATGAGTGTGTGTGTGTGTGTGCATGTGCATGTGCATGTGCGTGTGTGTGTGTGTGTGTATGTGTGTATGTGTGTGCGTGTGTGTGTATATGTGTGTGTGTGCGTGTGTGTGTGTGCATGTGCATGTGTATGTGTGTATGTGCGCATGTGTGTGTGTGTGTGCGTGCATGCGTGCATGTGCGTCTGTGTGGCGGGAGGGACGGTGGCGTTTCTCTAATCCAGACGTGTTTGGGCAGTCAGGTTTCATCGGCGGCCGGGTCTGCTTTCACCTGCGACGCTCCCCTGAGCAGCACCTGTCGTCCCCGGCAACACCGGCGCGGGTGATCAGCCATGAAATGCTCATAAGTGTTTGTTTCCAGCAGATTTCACTTTTCCTCCCTCTCAAGCAACCGCCTGACATTTGCCTGCATCTCGGGGGACACCAACAGTGAAATGTAGTTACCCATAGATGTGCACTGCAAATTCCACCAAGCCATGCGATGTGCCTTAACGTAGACGGACACACACCGCGGTGAGAGAGAGAGAGAGAGAGCGAAAGGGAGAGAGAGAGGAAAAAAGAAAAAGGAAAAGAAAAAAAAGAAAAAAAGAAAAAAACTGCAGTGGTAGATAATAGAATAATACCATCTGTTTTGTCTGGGGGAAAGGATGGAACACCAGCAACCCTGTCATTCATATCGTTTATCTGTCCTGTCATCGAGGAGGAGACAACAACTCTATATGTCAAGCCAAGTACACCGCGCTTCAGGGACCGAGCGGATGAAACGAGAAATGTTAACTGAAACGCGCGTGATGATAAATAAATAGGGCACATTTTTCTTCTCTATTTGAAGAACGGCGATGGAAACGGAAAACAAATGTGATATCGTATCGCGGAGGCGTAAAAAAAAAAAGTGTTGTTTTATATTGCCTTTAAAAAAATATCATTCAGGCTGCAAATCAGGTTGCACATCAACGGTGATGAACAATGCGGTTCCTAAACAAAACCGTTAATATTTCAAAATGCTTTATTAAAAATTTAAAGCAGTTGTAAGATGTTTTATTTACACACTTGAGTAATGTAATCTCGGCCTGTAAGATAAAACTAATGAGCTTCTTCGTGTTAGAGTGTAAATGAGAATCATCTCCCTTTCCTATCCGCAGAGCGTAAAACCTTGATGATTAGGTTTCTAAATTATGCTCAAGGGCAATTTCAATTCGCGTCTGCGCGAGAGTTTTGAGTTTGATGAGCTGGAGGTGCTAAGGACAACAGAGCTGCAACTTTTAATTTTGCCGATTTTTCCCCAAAGGCCGCGATGTGTTGTGGTATGTGGTTCGCACGGGGAAAAAAAAAAAGATAATTTAAAAAAAGCTCGGCGTGCCGCCACTGTATCGCAGCCGAACAATGCGTCTTCCTAACTGACGTTAATTAAAGGTCCCAGTAGCCTCCTAAACACCTGACAAAACAGAATAAATGTTGCGTGCTGCATGCGTGATGCGTGCCAACGGCAGCCATGTTGCCTGTGATTTGTCACCTAAAAAAGAAAAAAGAAAAAAACTGTTTGAGGGGGAGAAGTCCTGACGGAGTCTGAACCGCCAAAGCTGCTCCTCCATTACCGCCATCGCTGTTTCTCTCATCACCCGCCCGAGCGTCGCCCCGGGGAACTCGGACTTCCTCTCCGACCTGCCGCGACTTCCTGCGATCCGAACCCAACACACCTGCACCCCCCCGGTCCGCTTTAGCGCTCTTCACCTGGCTTACTGTACATCCTCTTCTGCTTTCCGCAAACCGAGCACCCCCATTTCAGACAACAGCCTAGGCCTCCTAGTCTCCAAACTCTCTGTACTTCCTTTCTGATTGGCTGAAATATACACGTGAAGGTCACTGGCTTCCAATTATGAGCATACACTAACTTAAATTTTTCTCTTCAAATTCACGTCTCTCATTGGCTCACCTGCTCTATTTTGTTTTACTCTTCCTCTACATGACAGGCAAGAGGCCATAAAATAGCGAATCATGGTTCGTCATTGATCTGCCCTCTTAAATTCAACCTGCTCGTAAACAAGATCAAGCACCACCAAAGAAAATACTCCTTTGGAAATGGCGTGGATATTTAAAAAAAAACAAGCCAACTTCATATAAAAAATTCAGCACGCCACAATCAAAAAAAAAAAAAATTGTAAAAAAAAAAAAACTCAATAGACGGTGTCAGCCACTTAATTTGCAGGTACCTGGTCCCTAATGCCTCTCTTTGCGATGTTACTCAGACTTTCTTTCCCCCTAAACCCGTAAAAACGCCCGTCATTCGCTGTCAGATTTCCCATCTCAGACTCTCCTCCAGCGACGCGCTCGGGTTAATTGCAGTCACTTTTATATTCGCCGGCTACTCGTGGGCTGAGCGCCGCGGCTACAATTGGCGGAAAAATGAGAAAAGGCGCCCTATAAGCCCCCCCCCACCCCCAACCCCCCCCGCAAACCGGGCGAGAGATAACAAATGCAAAAAAGATTGAATGCAAATAGGGATAAATAAAAAGCTAATAGAAAACAGCAGAGGAATGTAATGTAACAGCCATTCGACCTCATTAGCAGAACATGCTCTTGTCATATTTCCTCCCCGCGAAAACGCTTTCATGTGAAGGTAGGCGTCGGGTGTGAGTGGTGGGGATGGGGGGGTGGGGGGGCGGGCGAGGGGAGGGGGCGCACCTATCCTGAATGGAACTCCGCGACGCGTTGGCGAAAAAAAAACAGCGGGAGCGAGCGCGACGAAACCCCCGAACGTCGCGGCGGCGCAGAACCGGAATAAACCGTTCCTCTCCGCTCTTTTTAACGCTCGCCAACTCAAAAAAGCCAAAAGAAGAAGAAGAAAAAAAGAAGAAGACACGTTTCTTATTCGCGGAAAACAGGCTTGCGCTCTTCCCGTGAGCCATCAATCACCCCCCGATAAGTCCACGCAGATTATAAATCGCTATAATCAACCGAGTAGTCCATTAAAGTACAGTATGCCATAGATTTTAAGATCAATGCAAAGCGTCATGCATATACATTAGTTTTTTTTTTATACGTTCATGAGACGGGCTCCCAGAATCAATGAATACAAATTTTAAGCACATTTTTTTTCTGTTTCCATTCATGTTCCGTGGCGTAATTTCCGCTCTCAATCGGACTGGATTTTGACGAACGCCACTGTGCCAGCGGCGGGGGTTTGATCAGGGGTAATACCCCCCGACGTCCCACACCCACAGCTGCACACGTAGGTGCACACACGCGCGTTATATATTTCTTTATTTCCCCGCAGCTGTGCGAAATCCAGCAGCTCTGCGAACGTGTGTGAAAATCACATCCGGAGAAATTAAGCGACTTAATGAGCGCAGGAAATGCGAGCTCGCCTGTGACATTTTGACTTCTCCGGCCCGATCAATTAGCATCGCATTTTTTAATACACAAATAAAATTCAGCAGCCACCACGGAATAATCTTTTGTGCTTCTTGTATGGACAAATTTATGGCAGCGCTATTAATATTAACATGATTATTATTTTATGCATTAAAACAATAAAATAATAATAATAGTAATATCTGTTATTATTATTACTGATTATAAAAATAATAATTGTCATTAAAAAATTATTATTATTATTTTTATTATTATTATTATTATTATTATTATTATAATTCCTTCAATTAAAAATACCTAGTACCTAGTAAAACACACAGTTTATGGTTTTAGTGTGAAGACAAAAACCTCCAAATTTTCAGAAAGGAAAAAGTGGATTTTATTTGGTATTTATTTTCTCCACTTCTCTGCTTCCTCATGGTAACGAGCAAACGCAGGTCCTTTATAACCACGAAAGTAATCGGCCTCGTGTGAGCTATACCACACAGTTTAACCTCCACCCCCCTGCCTCCCCCCCGCCTCCGCCCTCCACCCTCCGCACAGGCACGCGCACGCACACACACGCAGACCCACGCACGCTCACGCACGCGTGCACACGCCCCCGTGTGAGGGCACTTGAACTTTTTTTTTTTTTGATTAAGACAAAAAAGCAGCGGAGGAATTGGATCGGTGGGCGTCCAAACAGCAGAGGCAAAAGTGGCCCTTTGGAAAAAGAGAGAGAGGTTTATGATAACAAGGTGCTCTCTCTCTCTCTCTCTCTCTCTCTCCTAATGAGGAGAGCTCTGTAGAGAGATTCTAAGTGAAGTTAACAGAGAATAGGCCCCTCTGTGTAAAAAAAAAAAAAAAGAAGAAGAAGAAAAAAAAAGAAGAAGAAGAAAAAAAAAAGGCCTCTGGAGCCCTATTAGCATTACCTCTGATTTCCCTGTCTGTCTCCTCACACAAATAATCACATCGCTCTGCAAAAGGCCGCCACTTCCTGCTGGCTGTCCGCACGCAAAAAAACCACCCCGGCCTGTAAACTCAGAGCTGATACCAGACTTTCCTCAGCGCGCCTTTTCATCTTTATCTCCTCAGATGCTCTTTCGAACGCTTCGCTTGTTATTGTCCTTTTGCTTTTAGTCTGTATCGAGTTTACTAGGTCAATGTGCTTCTAGAGCAAATAATAAAAACACCATTATCCAAATATAACGGAATTTCATTTAGCTAATTACACCACAAACCACAGAAATATAACAATAAGTACTGGTAATTACTACTACTACTACCACTAATAATAATAATAATAATAATAATAATAATAATAATAATAATAATAATAGTAAGCATTATACAAGCTATTTGAATTTCACTTACATAATTATATCAAAACTAAAAACAGCAACAGCAACTACAAATAATAATAATAATAATAATAATAATAATAATAATAATAATAATAATAATAAGCCATTTTTATATCATTGTACTTCTGTATAACATCATACAAAACAAAGCATCAGTAATTTTCTTTGGTAATACTGTGCATTTTCAAAAGTTATTTGCTATACTGTTGAATAAAACAAATAATTCTAATCTTTTAAACAAACTGCAAGTTTGGGTTAACAAAATAAAAGCCCTTCTAATAAACTCTCCGTTCTAATACGAAGAAAATAAAGGCCAAAACGACCACAAAATCCACAACAGGGTGATATCTGAACCAAGAGAATGCAGAGAGAGAGAGAGAGTGAAAGATAGAGAGAGAACGTGACAGAGAGATACAGAGAGAAAGACAGAAGGAGACAGACACAGAGAGACAGTGACAAGAGAGTGAAAGAGAGTGAGAGAGTGACAACAGGGTGAAAGAGAGAGAGGAAGCACAGAGAGAGAGAGAGAGAGAGAGAGAGAGGGAGAGAGAGAGAGGAGTGTGGGCTGACTGCATGGAGAGGGCAGATGTTAGATGATGAATAGGGGTTAAGCACCAGCGACTCTGTGATAGTGCTGTGATGGTGTTGTAATGATGAAGCCCCATACCCCCCCACCCCCATCCCCCACTCCTGCCATCCCAACCCCCACCCCTCCCCCTCCTCACCCCTCCCTCCCTCCCCCCTCCCCCTCCCCCCTTTCCAAATGCAGCTGAAGGAAGCCGGGGCCAGTGGGCCTGTAGGCCTGGCTCCATTCTGCCACAGCAGCCCCACCGCCCCCAAAACTCCCCCCCCGCACCCCCCAAACCCACTGCAGGGCTTCAGTTGACTCCAGCAGCAGCTGCAGAAGAAACACGGACACGCCAACATCCCTCCTCTTCCTCCTCCTCCTCCTCCTCCTGCCCTACAGTGCTGCTCTTTTCACACATGCATGTGGGGCTCCAGAACTGTCACACGCATCCGCACGCTCGCTCTCCCCTGCTTTTCCACGTCCCTGTTCTGACCGGATAACAACTCCATCACCCCCCCAAGAAACTGAGGAAAAAAACATCCAAATAACCTCACTTTCACTGCCAACAGTGTGTACACCTGAGAGCCCAGTTTGTATTTTTTGTTTTTTTTTAGGGGCGGGAGTTCTAGAAATGCAGAAATGGGGAACTGATTAATATCTCAGCATCCACAGAAAAATGAATATACAATAACACATTAACAAATAAAAAGACAAATTAAAGAGAGACACTTGTACAATCAAACCTGCAATATACAGGATATGAAAAAAAACCTGTTTGTTTTATTCTCTTCCCTTTCCAAAAGGCTCAGAAGTGAGGAAGATTTAAAATTCATTACCATCTTCAATTAGGTGCCTTTTTAATTCTTTCCCGGTCAAAGGTTTGCCTCCCGGTAATGTTTGCAGCGGAAGGTTACGATCAAGTTATGAGGCCCTCTGGTGGCGACTGGAGTATTGCAGCCTCCAAGCACAAAACAAGCAGGCTCCTGTCCCCGTCTCTCTCCCTCTCTCTTCCTCTCTCTCTCTCTCTGGCTCACACAGCCGCGGCCGGCAAGAGCCCCCCTCGCACAAACAACCGGCAAACCGCGCAGAAACAGCCGAGCGGGAGAGAGAAAGAGGGAAAAAAAAAAAAAGAAAACCCGGTCCCTTCAGAGCCTGTCCGGCACCGCTGCCCTCCTGCCCTGTTCAGCGGAGCCTTTAACAACACAGACCTCCCCGCCTGAGCCAAACAAACAATCACACTAATGAGCCAAACAATAACCACTACAGAGAAGAAAAAAAAGAACTAAATCCGCCTCTTTACAGCACTGACATCCCACCACACTGCTTTTTAAAAAAACACACCGCCCTTCACATGTCCTCCTTCTCATCTTACACATATAAATATATATTTCAATACTTTGCGAAGCCCCAGGAATCCTGGTGCGGCTCCCTGGTTCTATGGGAAAAACAACTTACCTGCTGTTGTTGCAGATGCAGCAGCTCGACTGTGCTTACTTCGCTGCTGGTGTCACCACCACTTGATCTTCCATCTCGAGTGCCAGGATCTAATTGGCTGCTAAGACTGCTCATTCCATTTTGACTCATTGAACTGTTGCTTATTGTCTCGGTGGCAGAATCCTGCATCATGACTTAAAACCTAGAAATGATTAAGAGGGACCAATTAATGCTCCTGTTACACCTTTTTTTTTTTTTACACTTTAATTATTTAAGAGAGGCTCCCTTTATACAAATTAAAGCTAAGGGGAACGGGCGTGCAAAGATGCATTATGCATTCATTGAATACATCTAAATAAAAAGCATTGCAAAAGTGCAATGCTCTGATGTGCATTTCCCAGATAAAAATTTAATTGTAGTAAAATTATAATAGTGACGACTCTTACCACTGATAGGAATATAAATATAAAAACAGCTACACATTTTGGCAGTCGACACACAGAGTCTTAAAGTCAACAGCAAACAGTTTTATCGATTTACTGTAATTTTTGTTAAATGTTTTCGGGGGAAAGATTATGCACGAACACGCACTCACACACATGTACTCACACACACACACACACGTACTCACACAACACACACACTCTTAACATACCATTATGCTCTGGTATCCCTGGCTAGGTATATGGCCTCTCTTAAAATATTCCCAGTCTTGATAGATTCTTACAGCGGAGCTCAGGCAAAAGGAGTTGTTTAATGATGCACAGCTAATCATGCTAAATTAAAATTTTGTAAGGGAATTACAAATCATATGGTATCATCTGGTGATAAATGCTCTAATGGGTCGCTCTCCTTTTTCCTATAGCGAGGAATTAAAAAAAATTTGCCTCAGAGGCTTCTAAAGCAAAAAAAAAAAAAAAAAAAAAAAATTAAAATAAAAACCTTGTGTGTCACACATCGGCCAGTTTTCCCATCAAACTGCAGATATTCATTTATTTTGTGACATTTAAAACATTTAGCCGTGTCCTTCCAGGGGCATAATTAAGCACGCGCGCGCGCCGCAATCAAACTGCTCAGCGGAAGATGACTTAAACCTCAATTTCAGCGCGGGCAGATATATGAAAGATATAAAATTCATTTTCCTGGCGTGCGCTCGATATGAAAGACCGAAAATAAAAATCTATCAAAAAAAATATCGCTAATGATTGTGCTAAAAACAGCATCAATTATGCATATTATCTCCTCTATAGTAATAAATGTTTTATCATTTTCTCCTGCGTAAATGTGCTGTACTTTCGTGGAGGCAGAGGAGGAACCCTGCTAAGATCAGTTGAAACCCTTGTAATAAATTAAAAAATGTAAAAAATACTCTGACCCCCAACAAATGCTATTTAAAGGTGTGCATATAACAAGGTACTGCAGTAATTGCATATATATATATATATATGTGTGTGTGTGTGTGTATATATATATATGCATATTAGATATTATTATCATTTCATTACAGACATGCTAGGCTTTTGCAGTTTTCTCTATCCCTACTTTTGTCATTCAACCAAGCAAATTCATTACACATTTTTCACACGCACACAAACACATGTACACACACCTCTTACATATGAATAGGTAGAAGTATACGGCCCGTGTAACATTTCCATCTCTTGTGTTGGTAAGATAGAATGAATATTTGAGGGAATAATATACTGCTTTACTGTTGCTCAGTCTGATGCCACAGCGTCCTAAGGGTAAATACATGAATTTTGTCACATACCGTGGATCAGTAATTCATTTCAAGCATTGAATTAGAGCATACTGTACCATGACAGCTTTGGACTGCGAAATAATTGCGATCATCAAATGCTTCACACAACAAAGTGATCCGCGATACATGGGTGGTTTTCAAATCGGCGAAGAACGCCTTTTCTTTCTTTTTTTTTTCCTCTCGAAGTACACTTGTAACAACACGTGGGGGAGGGAGAGAGGAGGGTGTGTGTGTGGTGTGTGTGTGGGGGGGGGGGGGGGGGGGGGTGGTTTCTCAGACAAGTGGAAATTCCAGATAGAGGCTTCAAGGATGTTACCAGCAAAAATAAACAGGATACAAGCAAAACAAACACAAGTTTAGTTACACAGACGGTGACAGCTGCCCTGGCTACACTGAATAACCGCCCAACCAGATGTGTTTCTGAACAAATATCTCCTGTTAGGCGCTGCGCTTGTACATTAGCGGCAGAAAAGAGAGAGTACAAAATAGCAAAAGTGACAAGCTCTGATGAATCTCTCCAGGAAAAAAACACAAAGCCGGTGCCGAGAACAGGCAGCAAATAAGTATTCAAATTAGGCATAAATTTTACATGGCCAATGTTTAAAATATTCAGAGAAGAGGGCCTGATTGCCTTTGCTAGTTATATGAAAATTTCTAATAGAGTATTAACAACCAGCGTGCTGAAAACCTGAAGATTTATATAGAAAAGGATGTCTTTTTATTAACAGGTGAGCACAATGAATCCTATTTTTTTCCTAATCTACTTAAAACCACAAATTACAACTTGGGGCCATTAAATTTTTTATTTGAAAAAGCCAACGTTTTCAACCTTTACAATTAAACTTATTTGGATGGTAATCGTCCCCATAAAAGAAAAAAAAAAGAAATTGCGTTCTGTAGAGAAAGTTTAACGGGGCTAACACTGAACAGGGGAAGGGGCACACTGAGGATTTCCTTGGACAAAAGATCACCTTTCATTGCTTTTAATGCCAAAAGACACAGTGGTGGCATGACTGTAGCCCCTCAAGACAAAAGAAATCTCACTGTCTGCAGTCTGATACAAACTACGCTTTGGTCAGGAAAAAAAAAGGGATTCACTTATTTTGAATGAGAGGAACAGGACAGCACAGCAATGACCCCCCCTTCCCCCCCCCCCCCCCCCCGCAGAAATAAATCGCATGTAGAATTTACAGCCCCGCAAATAAAAAGGCTAAACATACACGCTTTGCGCTGAGAAACTGTGACGCTGTCGCCTGCGACGCGTTGCCACGGAGGCGATGCTGCCATTTAACCTTAATGGCACCGGAATCCCGCTTTTAATTAAGCGCCCGGGGGCGGGGTTTCGGATCCGCCTCCGGGAAAGCGTTCCGAGATAAAAACCGCCGATTCTCTTTTTTTTTTAAACGCGGGGCTATCGGTGAAGCGCGGGCGCGGGGCGGAACCCGCGTTTCGCGGTGGCGGCGTTGGCGGGCGTCAGCGCTCCCTGTAAACACTCGGGAGAGGGGGCGCGGATGGGGGGGGGGGCGGGGGGGTCTCCGTTCCGCCTTTAGAACGTCTCTCCTCTTCGCGCGTCTCGGGGGCGAGTGGACCGTCACCCCTGAAAATTTCACGTGGAGATCCGCCCCCCACCCCCACCCCCGCCTTAAACGAGGCCGGCCGGCGGGTTTGGCGCGGGTCTAACGATATTTACTCACGGGACGGCGATGTCACCCGAGGTGTGATGGATGGAGGTTCACGCAAGAGCGGGTGAAGCATGAGCCGCCGCCGCGCGTTTGACGCGTGTTCAAATTGCCGCATTCCAGCGTCAAGCGCAAGAGGCGGGCGTTTTGGGCCCGTCCTCACGCCCGCGATCTCTGAGCGAGGTCTGCCCCGACCGCTGATCACACAAACGACGGTACGGCTGCCCGCTGCTGTCACTGTATGGGGCGACTGCATTTAAAGTAAACACACATGTACAAGCGTAAATAAAATCCTGGGGATGTTTAGCTGAAGACAGCGGAAACCTGCTGTGCACATCGACAGGCCGCACTCCTCGAATCAGAGTGAGGACCACCTCCGTAGCCTAAGACGAATTCAGACAGGCCTCGCGTTAAATGACCGCACCTAACACAGACACGTCGCCCTTCTTCAGAAAACCGAGTCTCCCTTCTTGCAGGCTCGCTTCGGTGTGAGCGGAGGGGGGACCGAGCCGAGTTTGTTTGGAGACGGCGGGACGAGCGGGGACGTCAGGGGACGAGCGGGGATGTCAGGGGACGAGGGTCGCTGGCGGCCTGGGACGACTGGCGTGCATGTGAATACGTCAGGGCCCTCCTTCCCCTCTCCTTTCCCAATCCATCGCCTCTGCGTTCTCCTTCCCCTGCAGTGGCAGGTGTCTGCTCGCGGCTGGGGCACGCTGCAGACGCACAGATTTGGGCCTCGATCGTCGGGACGCGAGCGCTACAGGGGAGCGGGCGGGACCGCGGATCTGACAGCGCTCCTCTGCAGGAGGGCGAAGTCGCGCTCCTCTCCTTCAGCCACAGCACTGCTGCTCTACAAACAGGGGCACCGTGCAACTTCAGGCACAGTGCTACTCCTGCACGTGGTGCCACTGTCAGCTACAGCTGCAACACCGCTCCCGTGCACAGACTGACGCTCGTCTCTATGACTGAACCACCCTGTGAACAACGACACTTCTGTGACCTTCACAGACCCACACCGGTCACCTTCAGCTACAACACGACAACTCCACAGGCCCTGACACTGCTCTCAGTTGTAAGTCCTGTAGGCCAAGGCCGTGCGGGATGTTTATCCAACAACAACAACAGTTGTCATTTATTACGCAACCATTGCAAATCCTACTTCAGACAGTAAAGGGGAAAAAAATCTGGATGTATATAAAATTTTTAAAAATCCCAGATAATGTGATCCGCAAACTGTATTAAACTATGAGTTCGCAGCAGGCTGAGGTATTTGTAATTCACGTATTGTTTTGAAATTGTAATTACATTTTACAGTCCACTTGGCTCTCCACGTGGATCAGACCTTTCGGTCTGGATGGGGGTAGCGCTGAAATAATCACAGCTTCTGTGCTCCAATGAAATTAATTCATCATTGACATGGGGTACAATGCTTTCAAAATAAAGCAGCACAAGGCCAAGTATGCTGAAATCTTTAATACTTTAGATTGCCTAATAAATCAAAATGGCAGAAAAGAAAGAGTTTTTAAAAAAGAAGAGTGGGGTGTGAATGCACACACACACACACACATGCGCACACACACACACACACCAGTCTTTAATCCTGCTGTTAACGTGATACCCAGCTGAGACAGATGAAAAAAAAAAAAAGCAGAGCTCATCTTCATTTTGTACTTGATTTGATTCACTGGCTATACGGCACAAAAACACAGGAACGGGCTGTTTGTTCAAAGGTGCGATTCGCAGACGCGCTCGCGTGAACCTCGACACGAAGCAGTCGACGTGACGCGCGGCATTATGAAGAGAAGCAGGAATTATTTTTTTTAAAACGGTCACTTCTAAAGCTCCGCTTCACACAAAAACGCTCCCGGAGATTAAGTAACAGAAGCCAGAGAGACCTGCTGCTCAATGGAACACTTCCTCTTGGCTCTGAACAGAAGCCATAAAGTACATTAATAACTCTTTCATAACCTGTGTATAATAGTAATAGTTTCTTCTGCAGACAGAGGCATTTCAAAGTAATTCGTGTGGAACCGCTTTAGGGAGAAAAATCTTTTTTTTTTTCTTACAAAATCAAGCAGAAAAAAGGGGATGAATAGCACAATAAATATCCCATGTACTGCTTTCCAGGATTAAGATTAGGGAATTCTGCTATTTACCCCACAATCGAGACAACATTTTTTTTTAAATAAAAAAAGAAAGAAAAAGGCCATCAATTGTGGATTTGGGTTCATAACAAATAATTATTATTTGTGAGATGATATATTCCGTCAATACCTTCTACAAGCTCCAGAAATTCTGTAAAAACATCTTCCCTTCCAGCTTTGGCATGATTAAGGTCTATTCAAATTTAAATGATCTGTGTGTGTGTGTGTGTGTGTGTGTGTGTGTGTGTCATGCACGTCTTATACAGGAATTTTACAGGCACGTGTAAAGAATTTGGCACATTCTTTCCACAATGACTCCTCCCCCAAACAATGACCAAACCTATTGCGCATAATATTAATTAACATTATCCTTGATTTTATTTTTCTAATTTTCCCCAAAAGACACAATCTGAATTGCATCAAACGAACCAACAAAGCCAACAAATTACACAGACATCAAAGAAAACAGTACAGCTGATTTAAAAAAAAAAATGAACACCTTTTTTTCTCGATACGATGATTAAAATAATACTATTAAAATGTAAATGATGAAACGCAGAGAGCTAAGGGAACAACTGAAAAGACGTTGCAGGGCAGACAGCTTTTAAAAACCCACCTATCTATCTGTAACCGAGACACAGTAAAATAAACATTCGCCAGCCAGGGTCTGTAGCTGGACCAGGAATGAGGACGACAGTAATAATTAAAAGAAAAGGGGGGGGGGAAAGGGAGAGGTCGCGCAGGGAGGACGGCGTCTGTATTTCCGCACGGCGAGAGTGTGCGGTGTGCAAATACATGTGTGCGTGTGCGCTTGTGGGGGGGGGGGGGGGGGCTGAGTCACAACGCCCTTCCCGAGAATCTTTGTTTCGCCGCTGTAGGTGAGTTCTCCTCTTCACTCCCCGGTATAATTAAAATTTCAGACATCAAGTGCTTCCCTTCATTGAGGAATGGATACAATAATGGGCGCGTAGTCAGTGACAAAATTTCGGCGTTGAGAGCCCGGCGCTTTTGTTCCCGTTTTCATTAATTTCTGTAATTTATGCAGCCCACCTAATCTGCAGTAATTGACCTATAAAAAAAGGAGGCGCCATTGTCTGCTCCCATCATTTCGACAAGGAGGCGAGTCTCAGGCAAGGGCTTTCTCAAATCTGTTTTTTTTTTTTTTTTTTTTCCTTTTTAAAAAAATCCATCATACTCTCTCTCTCTCTCTCTCTCCCTCACTCTCTCTCTCACCCTCTCATTCCCTCTCTCGCTCTCTACTTCTCTCCACTGCCTCAAATGTATATTTGATTTCGTGATTCATTGTTCTGATGCAATTACATGTTGTGACACTCGCTCTCTTCGTTCTGAGGTCTGGTATATTTGAAATGCTTTTTTTTTCCCTCCTCTTTTTTTTGGTTTTTGGAGACGGGGTGGGGGGGTGGGGGGGGGTACGACTTCCTGGCGCTAACGAGAGGCGCTACAAGTTCTTAGGGAGGGAAGGTGAGAGGACGTGTAAAGTTAATGATGGAAGCGCGGACGCGAGCGGCGGCTTGGCGGAGGTGGCGGAGGATCCCTGCCGGAGTAATACAGAGACATAGCTCATCGTGACGGCTCCAGTTATTTCAAGCTGATTAGGGTCATTATGGCGGAGTCCTGATTTATGTCGCCATTCTCTCTCGCCAGTCCTGCATCAATAGATCTTAATGAATTGGTAAATAAGGGTGAAGATTACACTTGACAACACCGAAACATTTCTCATTCATACGAGACAAGATTTATGTAACCAATTAGGGCATAACAGGAGAAATTGGTCAGAAGAAAAATAATCTTTCTAGAAGAAAATTACCCAAGTCTAACCTTCTACAAAATAGATAATGGGCAGGTCTTTAACACTGGCTTAGTCACAGACCAACCATGCAGTTTTTTTTCCCTCCTTATTTTTTAAATTTATTTTAAACTGCATTTATGCAGGAATCACATTTTTCCTTCCTGATTTTAAATTTGCTTAAATTCCAGTACCTCAGAAGGGCAGTCTAATACTGCTGCCCTCTTTTAAGAGACAAAACAAGAGTGTCCCGCATCAAAACCAGGCGCGAGCTAACAGGCCATTTTAAAAAGCTCAAAATGATTTTAAAAGCACGGTGACAAAGGACCACCTTGATGTGGGAGACGTCCAAATTCCAAGAGGGCTGTGAAGCTATGAGACAGAAAGAAGAACAAAAAAAAAAAATAATTCCCCCAGATAGCATAACAACTAAAAAAAAAAAAATCAATCGCTTCCCTCAGACTTCACTTAATGTTTGATATGACTGTTGAGGAAATCATTAGCATTTTTTAATAGTCTCATATTTCAATTATTTAATTTTCGGGGTTCTGCGGTACTAGTAATCAGCTTGCGCCCCCTTTTTTTGTCATATAAAACAGATAAAAGTGCTGATCATCAATAGCTGGAGACAGCCCGGAAAAACCCACAGGGCTGGAGGAGAGGAAGGTGTAAAAATTAAAGCGCAGTAATACCGAAGGCGTCTAATTCAACTCGCTTCAAGCGTATGCAAATGAGATTCCGCTGCTCAACGGCATCATTTATGTTGATAATAACGGCATCATCATTACAGGACTTAAATTAAATTACATCATCATTAGCATATCAAAGTGATTGGTTAAACTTTAAAACAAATACCCAATTCTGCTAATGAACGGTGTTAATTTGCTTGTAGACTACAAATAAGGCATCTTGGTAAATATGTGTTTTAGAAAACAATTTCAAAAATTCATTGTTTTTTTTTTTCAAAAGGAAACAACAAATAAATAATAAAAAAAATCACAAGTTCAAAACCTGAACACTGCCAAGGGGATTTGTAAGCTGAAATTTAAAATACGTAGCATTTAATTTTAGTGCACTAAAGAACCTATTATATTCCAGACTCTAGAGAACCAAGTAAATTATCAGCTTTCAGACTAGAGTTGGGCCAATTCTCTATATCAACTAATCACAAAGCTCATTATGCACAGGATTGTTGAATTATGAAGAAGCCGCACAGCACATTCCAGAACAAATCCCTATGAAATGTAAATAGTGTGCCCACAATAGCTCAATACCACGCTTTACCAGCCCTCATGAATTATGAAGTAAACAAATTATCCGCCCATCTTTGATAAAGATTATTAGTATTTCATCACATTTAATTTTACTGACCTCTTATATTCAAATGGGGGGGGGGGGGGGTTATAGGGGGAGGGGGAGGGATGTGCTCTATAAAGTTATGGATCACTGCAAAATCTAAATAACTCCTTCAAATAAAACAGATATCTGCAGCTCATTAATACTTTATTGCTATTAGCTTATAAAAGAAACATAATAGCTCTGCCCCCGTTTTTTTTCTTTTTACAACCACTAGACTGTAAAGTACTCTCAAAACATATTAGTTTCACATCTTGACTTTAATTATCAGCCATTTGCTTATTAGCACTGGTACACACTGCAATGGCCGGCGTTGCAGCATGCTGGGGATCCCCAGTAATTAAGGCAACCTCTAAATATGAAAAAAAGCACACATAAACATGCATGCTCTGCATATGCATCATCGTTACTCTCACCCATCATTTGGAGTAATTAACCACCTAATAAACGCAGTCCTCTCTAGTCCACAACCACATGCACAGCAAACAATCTAACAAGCCAGCCCAGCAGTGGCATTAACAGAAAGCAGAGACAGATTAAAGGATGGAATTTTTTGGGTGCATTACCTGCCGGTGAGGAGTGTCACAGTGGGCAGAGGAACAAGCTGTTGGTGTTTGCGGTGAGAGCTTGCTCGTGTCACAGGGTACAGTGAAGCTTTCTGTGTCACCACTCCAACGGTGTTTATAGTGGCTTGCATCATAAACAAGCTCTTCTCCCCTTGCAGCTTGTTCGTGCATACTTAAATCACCTTGCCCATTAAAAAGACGTCTCTCCTGACAATTATTCTATCATTTTCGGTTGTCATCGGGCAATTACCGCAGCCCCTGGACGGGCCCTATAAAAACTTGGACAGGGAGTCTACCTTCCCCGCCAGACAACGTGAAAAGTGCAGAAAATGGAAATTTATAGCCCCGACAGGGCTGCCTTTTCTCCTGACATAGTAGAAATAATTATACTATCATACCAATCTGATGAAATATAATGCAATTATTTGAAAACACCACTTATCATTTCATTGCCATTTTTTATTGCCTGAAATACATTATAGTTATTCAGTGGTCTGCGATCTGAAAATGACCTTCAAAAATATCTCCGTCTCTCTCTCGCTTTCTCTCCCCGTCTATTTTTTCTCTCTTCCTTTTTAAAAATATTTTAAGCATGCGGACAACCGCGCGCACAGACGACCGGGCTGCTGTGAGGAGCGCGAGAGAGAGCGCGGTGTCTGTCCTCTCGCGGCTGTGTGAGCTCTCGCCCAGACGCCTTTCCCCCCTCCGTTCGCTCAAAATAAACATCTGCTGCTAGGAGCGGCGCTCAGACGCCCGAGTGCGTGCTCCCAACTCCCGCCGCACAAAACTTGCATCCTGACTCACACCGAGGGGATTTACAAACGCACAGCAGGAGCGGCTGCTCTCCACGGAAAATCTGGGGACGTCCACTTATTCTCCCAAAGAAAGGTATTTCTGCTTGTTTTATTCATCTCTAGCATTCTCTCGCTTCCCTTCTCCCTCGTTCACTCAAAAAGGGAGTCTGAATTGCATTAGCGGTAAGACAAGCAGTAGATTCCAGTCTCTGAACAGCACTGATAATACGATTTCCAAGCATATTCATCTAACCGTTTTAAAATAAACATATAAAACCAGCAGCTGTAACACCACACAACACGTACACAAAAAGAGGCACGCGTGTCTCCTCGCGTGTCTCTGTCCTTAAAAAGAGCGAAAGTAACCTACCTTTAAAACAACCGCAGAGTAAACCCGTCCACAACGTAACAGGCATTTGAAGATATTCTTAAAAGACTTAAAGCATTAACGTGCTTCAGAAAAATATGTCACCGGTAGAAAACAGCATTAGGAAGGATGGAGTAAATAAAATTTAAAAAAAACTCTGAAGCTAGCTAACTGTCAAAGCCATTATTAAGGAACTATTTCTAGCGGTATTTACACAGCGGCGAGTGCACCTCTGCCCGATCACGTCCCAGACTGATGACATTTTGCGCTGGTAATTAAAACAAATCAAGCTGCTCTCTGATTGTTTTGGCACCCAAGGACAATCATACACAGAAATCAGCGTTTAATCGCCGGGGTCTGTCTGTGATGCGACGACGTGCGGGGTGACAGAGGTTCGATTCTGAGCCGACGCGCGTGCAGTAATCTCCCCCCACCCCCCCCCCCCCCCCCCACCACCCCCAAAACTAAGTGCTTCAATTTCTCAGGAAAACACCAGTCGCAATCCTTCAGCCCTCTGCAATCTTTCAAGTCTCGGATAAATATGCTTGGTGTTTCCCTTATTAGGGCAAGCTTGTAATAATAAACCGTAGGTCTGCTAACACTCAAAAAAGTATCTGAGTAAGATGAAAATAAATAAATAAATAAACAAATAAATAAACAAACAAACAAATAAATATATAAATAAATAAAGCAGACAAGCATTTCACAACTCATGCATTACACAAAGTAGGGGGAAAAAAGCTGGCTACATATCTCCAATTTACTTCAAACCACTTAATGGCAATTTGCCTTAACAGATGTTAATCAAGCCGCACTCTTTTGAACGTTAGAGCCCATCAATTACTAACCTTAATTAGAATCACAGAACTCCGTCTCCTCTGCCAGCATATTCTGAGGGTGACGTATTAAGAGAATTGCCGTACTGTAAACAATGCGCGCTGACAACGAAATGGAACATTTTCTGATAATGGTGTTTGTCAATCCCTTTGTGAACTGTTCTGCCTGCCACGGAGCTTTTGCCTAGCCTAGCCGTTTCACAAAACAGGAATCAACCGGCAGGGAAGAAAGGCAACGGTCTCCCCCAGGAAAAAAAAGAGTACAAAGCCAAGTCTGTACACAGCAGATGCAAAAGAAAGTCCATCTGCTACCACCTCACAAAACCACATGGCTTTGGGTAGATTTAATGCTGTGGCTAGCCTGACTGTGTTTGTGTAGACACTGTTGGAATAAAATGAGAGAAACCCCTGACCAAAAAATGATAAGCAAAACTCTTTACTTAGCTCCAAACACAAACACACAAACACGCAAATGCTACTGTGTTTGAATATTTCATTTTTACAAGTGCTTTTATTCTGACACATATGTAAACATAAATGCAAACTTTTTTTTTTTCCAACATATGTGTACTCAAAAGCAGGACACATACATGGTGACACACCCTCACATGCACCCCCACCCATAAAAAATTCACACACGCATAAATACAGGCATACCCACACACCCATACAGACATATATGTGCACACACATACGTAGAAATGGACGCACATGCAGACACACACATGCACACACATAGAAACAGACACGCGCATGTGCTGCGCACGCACACACACACATACATACACACAGACACACGAGCACACACATTGATAGAAACAGAGACACACATGCTGCGCGCGCACACACACACACACACACACACACAGAAGTGCTGTATCACAAACGAGAACTTTCCTGTTCTCCAAGTCCCACCCAGGGCAAGCGTGACGGTTTCATTTTGTCGAAGATATCGGCCACCAACTCGGGGTAAGACCACTTGAACTCACAGCTTTGAGCTATGTGCCGGCACGATTAAACAGACTCTGAAACGCCACACACTATCAGCAGCTCTACTGCGGCGTGTTTTACCAGTGCGATATCGCTGCCGCGCCCGGACGCAAAATCAAAAAATGCGCTCGGATGCTCTTGTTTGTGTGACTTTTGTGCTTTTCTTTTAAAACGTGACAACCCTGCGTCTCGTGCCACGGGCAAACACCAATCAAAAGAGAGGGAAAGAGGCGAGAAGAGAGCTCAGACGCTTCCGCTCCCGGTACTCCGGCTCCTAAAGCACACCTTTTAGTGGAAGTAATTACAGCAATTCTGCATTTCACTTTCGACCTCCGGGGGGCCTCTGGCCTCTCGGCAGACCCCCCTCCCCACGCCTCCCCCCCCCCCCCCCCCCCACCCCCCACCGCCGCCATTTCCGCGACTTTCGCTCACGCGTTTCTCAAAATACACATTCGAAATGTACATGTCGGTTTAAAAGACATTTAAAAAAAAAAAAAAAAGCTTTCATCTGTTGCAGAACAATTCAAGTGATTGAAACTGATCAAACGATGATGGAGAAATGATCAGATTTAAGCACACTCCGATTAACTCATGACCATGTGACAGGACGGGACCAATCAATAATGTGCTCTCAAAATAAAACACCAGCTCACTCAATCAATATTACTATCATACTTAGCAAAAATTCTAAATGCATCACCAGTAGTATTAATGCATGCATAGTAATGCCTTATTAATTTGTGCATATCATAGCATTTGCAGGCTTGCTTAGAAATAAGCAAAAAAGAAAGAAAGAAAGAAAGAAAAGAAAACCTGCATGCAACTGTTGAATTTCTCAGTGCGACTGCGCTTTTCCTAAACCGAACAGGATGGGGAGATTTCACTTCAGAACTGCAGAACTGTGCAAACTTGTTCCATCACCGCGGAAGAAAAAAAAAGAAAGAGGAGCGTCATCGCCAAAGCAGCCAACCCGAGACGGGCTTTCCGTAGCCCTCGAAGCCCGCCGCCGCGCTTCGAACGGGCAGTGACGTCTGCCCGCCACTTCCTTACGCTAATTTCTCTTCCTCTGTTTTCTTCCCTCGTTCCCCTCCTCTCTCTCTCTCTCTTTCTGCAGGGCTTTGTACAGCCAAGGTCAATGAGGACAGACAATACCACCAGTGTCTCAGCGGATGAAGAGGGGGAAAAAAAATGGGGTGGATGATGGAGGGGAGGGGTGGGGGTGGGAGTATGGCGGGGGGAGGGGGTGCAGGTTTCTGTCTGCAAGCAATGGTATAATTTCCATAGCAACCCTCTAACTATTAATTTTCAATTAAAGCAGACACAAAGCGAACAGCCCTGGGCCAGCAGACAGCGTAGAGAGTCCCTGTCTTCACACTGGTCTGTCTCTCTCTCTCTCTCTCTCTCTCTCTCTGTTTACTACTGTCTCTCTCTCTCTCCCTCTCTTTCTCTCTCTCTCTCTCTCAGCTTCTACCGTCTCTCTCCCTCTCTCGTTACTACCATCTCTCTTTCTCTCGCTCTCCCTCTCTTCTTACTACTGGCTCTGGCTCTCTCTTCCTTTCCTTACTACTCTCTCTCTATCTCTGCTTACTACTGTCTCTGTCTCCCTCTCTCTCCCTTTCTCCTTACAACTACTGGCTGTGGCTCTCTCTTGCTCACTTGTCTTATTATTCTCTCTCTCTCTCTCTCTCTCTCTCTCTCTCTCTCTCTCTCTCTGACTCTGCTGTGGGGCTATTACCCCCAGCGTCACTCGCGGGGGGTAATTTGGGAAACATTTTAGAGACGCAGAAACATTTGACAGACACACAAATGTACGGAAACAGAGACAGGTTTTTTTTTGTTGTTGTTTTTCATTGGACGTGGACGGGCCGCTGAAGGCGGAGCCTGTCGTGTGACCCAGGCGGAAGGGGGGGGGGGGGGGGGGGGCTGTAGTTTTTGTGTGTGCACTGACTGGGAGTTTTATTTGTTTCGAGCCACGGCAAAGCCGCCACGGGCGTCAAAGCTGTTCACTTTGTGCGCTGAGTTATCCACTCCACTGCACAGCCTCCCCCCCATCCCCACCCCCCCACCGCCCCCACGCCACCCCCATTTCCCCCTGCAGGTCAGAGAAAAGCAACAACCTCCACCGCGCTGTTAAATTCACTCTCGATAAAAATGAACATCAACACGCGGACATGCTGTGGCCCAAGCCCCCTGGTCTTTCAGTCTCTGAGTTTTTGCGCAATGATTCTACAAAAAACATCCTAGATGTTGAGAGCACATATTAACTGATGCTATAATACACTCCAATACTTGTATTCTCATGACCCTTCATGCACTACACGGGAGCTAAAAAACTCATAAATTTGGCAAAAAATATATCACTGTTCACTTTCCACCCGGTGGTGGATTTACAACTGATCTGAAAGTGCACAAGTACACATGCACACACACACACACACACACACACAAATAAACATGCAAACATATGATAAACAACACCTCCACCACTAATCCACTGGCACCTCTGCCCAATTAAACTGCTCACCATCAGATCAACAGAACCAAAAATGGACAATTATAATGCACTGATTAAATAATAAGCTCATAAACATTTTGCGGACCGTACTTGAGCGGTATCCATGGCAACTTTCCTCTGCCATGCTCGGAAATGGGATAATGAAAAATCCTATTAAGTAGCCTGTGATGATGTCCAAATACATTTGCATAGATCTTTTATTGGGTGAAGAAGAAGAAGAAAAAAAACCTAGAAATAGAGGTGGTGCACAGTTTAATAATAGCAACAGCCAGAAAATGATCTTTAATCTTTTATGAATCGCATCTGTGGCACTTACTTCACAAGCCAAACCAGAGCCATGAAAGGGGCCATATATTTCCTAAAAAAATTAATGGACACGCCTTAAAATGGATCAAAATAATTAAGTAGACACTATGAACCCACAAGCTACTGTAGAGTCTTGCGTGCTTTACTTCAGAGAGGAATGAGATCTGGAGGTACAGTACTGGGGAACGGGCTGGGGGGGGGGGGGGGTCAGAGAGGCACATTTTGGCGAATTCTGGCCGGTAGGTTCGCGCGTGAAGTCAGCTCCGCCGGTTTTGGGCCCCGAGCCAAGCAGGACACCCCTGAGTGAGCGCTGGCCTGGCAGGACACCCCTGAGTGAGCGCTGGCCTGGCAGGACACCAGCAGCCCAAACAAACCCGGTGGCAGGGAAGCGCCCCGTCGCCGGCTTCCAGCTGCATGTAGACCGGCGCTAACGCGTAGCGGGACGGGCTCCGGCGGACCCGCGCGGGGGCGTGAAACCCCAAACTCCGTCCCCCTTTCACTCCCCACGTCTTTAAGAGGATTAACTTATCTGGAGATCCTCCTCTTGTACACAACCCGTTCTCCTGCATGCCCGGCGAATGTAGAGTAAAACACCGCCACAGACGCGCTTCTGAAGGACAGTGCCGACAGTGGGGGTGTGGGGGGGGGTGTGGGGGGAGGCGGTGGGTTAACAGGCCATGACACAAAATGTATTTTATGATGTTGTGATGTCATGTGAGTGCGATGGAGGATGTAAGCGTGTTAAAGGAAGCAGTGGTCTACTCCACGCACAGACAGCCCTCGTAAATGAATAAAATGTCACACGAGGACCGTTCGTGACAAGGCGCGTGTCATGTACGCGCCACATCTCTATGATTGGATATGAATCTCTGTCTCTCTCTCTCTCTCTCTCTCTCTCTAAACGTGTGCCACGAGGGTAGGCTAGCCCCACTAGCACGCTGTAATGTGTCTGTGATTGAATGCAAATGCTGACCTGATGAAAGTTACATGAGGAGATGTGCTGGTTCCTTTATTATAAACTGATCTTTTTTGTGTGTGTGTGTTCCCAGAAGCAGATATAAAAATGGATGGTGCTTTTTAACGTGACTTACAGACACACAATTGCAAATAAATAAATAAACAAAAAATCCCTTGGGCAAATATTAAGCCACTGCTCCTACAATGATAAGAACTGAAGTGCCCCACTGTTAAATGCCATTACATTTCATGACCATGCAAGTAAGAAGAATTGCTGATGCTCTACGACACATCATTGCATCTTCTGAAAAAGGGCAAAGGGAGGAGAAAATAAGGCTCCTGAAAACAAGTCCAAGCATTCCTAAGGTTTTTTTTGGATATTACCTGATCTCAAATAGGACAAAACCCTTCAACTGCGCTCTGCATAGGCGACTGGGCAGCATTCTCACCACCTCATTTAGGATCCACCATGTTGCTAAAGTCCTAACCACTAGAGACAGACCTCTCGTAAGTACCACACATCTCTGGTGGAGCTTGGGTCATGGGATTCACTAAGAAACCTGCTCAGTATGGGGTGAATGGTCGTGCTCCAGTCAAGATCGAGAACTAGCGATTATCATTAATAAACTAGGACAGTCTTTAAAAAATGAAAATCCAAGTCCTTAAAAGAGGCTATGAAATGTGACAAAACATGGAAATATAATGAGACAAACAATCGTGTGTTCTTCTCTACTGATAATGAAGGGGCTTTTTTTAACAGAGGTCTATACATGTTGCACTTTCCCTCTCTTAATATGGCCTTCTCATTAAAAAAAGAAAGAGAAAAAGTGGGCACTGACATATCTCAATCAGCAGACCACTGTAATGCACATTACAGGAATATAAAAGTGGAGACTGAAGTCAGCCAGTTCAAGTTGACCAGGCACTTGAAACGGAAAAGTGGGGGGGGGGGGGGGTGGTTGGGGGGCGCGACAGACACTCAAGGTTAACATCCCTCCTGCGCCTTCCCCTTAAATGTGCCTTTCTTCAAAAAATGTATTTGAATGGGGCTCCTTGATGAAATCAAAGACTTGACTGTGAGTAAATTTAAACAAGCAAGCGGCTCCCCCTTTCCGTAGCGGTTTACCCATTATGCAGGAGACAGCTGCTGAGATGAAAGGTAACGGTGGGGCAAAAAAAAAGAAAAGGAAGAAGAAGAAGAAAAAAAAAAACAAGGCGGAATCCTAAAACGGATGGGAAAAAAAAAAAAAAAAACTGCACGCTTCTGGCTCCGTGCCGCATGAACACGGAACACGGAACGTCGCGTGAAACGCATCATCTTGTTATGCCGCGTGAAACGCATCATCTTGTTATGCCGCGTGAAACGCATCATCTTGTTACGCCGTTCGCCGCGTGCAGCTGCGTTCCTGCCCTGCCTTGATGACGGGTCGATGTCGACTCGAGAGAAACTCCTCCCGTGTCTGCGCAGCTCGCCGCCGTCACGCCCGAGAAGACGAAACGTGCAACAGGTTGGTTGTGCTAAAGGGATGCTAGCCTACGCCGAACAAGAGCCTGCGCGGAGAAACGCAGGTCTTAGCGTTAGCGTATCAGCTGATCGGCGTTAAGCAGGTGGTAATCTCCGCAGAGAAAGACGGCTTGTACAGCTGATATATGGCTAACTTTGGTAGCGTGGTGCTACCTGCAGTAGGCTACGTCTATTTACGCAAGCATTGGCCCAGCTTCGTTCCTCCCACTACACTTCAGTATACGAATATGACTGGTATTGGGACCAGTTGCTGATGAGTGTAAAATCCACTGGGCAGGCCCTATTTAACCCACACACATGCATTTTATTTAAAATGTGTTTTTAATGTCGGAGTTTTGGTTGAGATTATATCGCGGCACAGACACGCCATTTGGGCTGCATTTTGTAAAGTCAGCAAACTGTTAAATCGGCACTGATGTTCTTCGAATGTAACAGAAACAGTGCGGGTTCATCAGTCGGGCGCAGCTGAATTCCAACAGTTATGAAGGAGGCCCTGACACTGGCTGTACCTCATCCTGCTACGTTTCTCTGCTATATAAATTTGCTGGCTAATATACAGGTTCTAGAATCAACCGTTCGATCTGAACCTCTGACCCGCGATTAGCATGAAAGTGCGACGCTAACTTTTCTGTGTTCACCATCATAGTTTCGGTCAGCGCCGACCAGGAACTAGCGTGCCGAACTGTTCCTGTCAGGAAAAATACTGTAACGTAACACGGTCCTTTGCTTTGAAGTCAAAAGTAAAGGACGCACGTTGACTGAATCCAGGCCTTACTCGTTGACCGGTCCATTAAACCTGGATTTCTTTCCCCCCCACACCAATCCCTGGTGGTGGCGGTATGACTTTAAATCAACTGTGCCGACGATGCCACTTGTTGTAAATTCATCCGTTCGTGAATTCAATTGTCATTCATCCAGATGATAATTAAACACCACAATTACAACCCAGGCAAATGGCTGCGTCCTACAGAATAAACTCATTACGGGGAAATCTGAGACCTAACCGTTCTACTCAACTGCCGTTAATTCAAACCCAATGTTATCTGGCCGCTAATTTAAAAAGGGTGGGAACGGGAATTAGCCCACATCTGGAGGTGATTCCGCTCTCCCTGCCACCGAGCTAGGCCCCGTGGAAGCCACTGCGTTTAGGAAAGGAAAAAAAAAAAAAAACCCGAAGTGGGGAAAATGAGGAGAAGGAGGTGTGAGTTCTGAACGGGCGGTTTTTTTATTTAACGTTTTCACCATGTTGCGATCAGAATGGAAATGAGGGCGGGGTCCCCCAGCCACGGGCCGTCGAGGAACTCATTAAACGCACGAGTAAAACAAAGCAAAATCATGATTAATGACTGACGTGCGATTTAAAAAATACAAGCGGGGATGAAATTCTGGTTTCTCTTATCCATACGTTAATGGGACACTGCGATATGAGACTAACTGCAAAAAACTGTTTCCTAATCCCAAATGTGCGCCTATGCTGATATTCTAAAGGAGGACTTCCAACAAGTCTTCACCTCTCATACTCTATGCCATAAATCAATAAACCAATAAAACCTGAGGATTAGGGCGCTTCGAGCCCCAGTATGAGCGAGTCTGATTTTACCTCAGCGGCATCGCGCGAGGTAAGCTACACATTGTCCCGTATCATGCAAAAAGCACTGAGCATAATGAAAAAAAATGACAAATGTTTCAATTAAATACAATGTGCAGTATGGCAAATCGCATCAATTGAGTCATTTCTGAGGCCGGCCGACTGGCAGACATCCTAAAATCTGACTCTCATGGTCGCGATTGTGAAGTTGCTCAAAGTAGACATTCACAAAAAAAAAAAATAAAAAACCTGTCTGCAAATCCAGTTTTCCTCATTCTTGTAGAAAATGTGTTTTCCAAATGAAAATACTCTTAGGATCGGCTGTTTGAAGCGGGCCAATCCGGGAATATGAGATCAAATAAAGGGCCGTGTTGAGGCTGAGAGCCGAAATGGATTCGCTCGCGGAGCGGAGATGTGTGTAATAAAATTACTATTTTTTACATCGTTCTTAAACAGCACATTTTCCTCCGGACTGGTAAAGCTTTTACCAGGTCTGTTTAAATAATTCTTCCCTTCACAAATACGGTATCCGAGCGGTCTTTTTTTTTTTTTTTTCACGAGTAACAGAAGAAGCCGTGGACCAGCCTTCTCATCTTGCCCTGTGCAATTTGCAGGAAATGAATAGCGCTTTCAAGCCCTGCAAGTTCGATGGAACTTTCAGTCAACTTATATCAATAATGTTTTGGAAGTCATAATAAATTTGAAGAGAGAAAAAAAGAAGTGCATTCCGTAATAGAGAAATGCTGGGACATAATGCATATTTCAGCAGGCTGTGCTGGGATAGAGCTGTAAATGGCCCTTATTCACCATTTCGCCGGCTAGACTAGCATAGCTTCTGTATTGGAAGAAGTCAGTAACGGCAGGCAATATCACCAGGCCAGTCAAGAAAATATCTCCCCAAAATCAAAGCAAATAAAATTTGAAATCTGGAGAGTTTTTGGGCACATTTTAAAAAATCTTTTTTATCTGTTGTTGGTTCACCAATGTCAGGGGGGCTTATAGTGACCAAAAAAAACAAAAAAACTCTACAGTGCATAAAGCCCACAAACAGATAATGGGCTATACATACAATTCAGCAAGAAAAAAAATGACCTTAATTACCATTAAAAGTAAGCCAGCATTTTAGTTTAATTACTCCAACTCTCAATACATTGTTATGGACCAGAGCAGAGTGAGTGGTTGAAACTGACAATAAAAAAAATTAATGTTCAGAAATTGATTCCTTTATAAAAGATATTCACAATAACTATTAGACGAATTTTTAGCCGAGGTACACGTCAGTATTTGCAAATGGACATTTGCAAAGGGAAGGAATACATTATAAATTTGTATACCGCCATTACTGAAGTTTCAATGAAAGCCTTTGGTAAGTGAAATGAACCACTTATCAGCACGTCTCCTTATTGCCTTAAAAGCAGTCCCTGTGCCACAATTTGAATGGCAAAAAAGCCGTCTGTTATGACATTAAAACCGAACTGGATGTACACTTTTCTAAGAAATAAATGGTTCTTTTGGTTACGCTGGGGGGAAAAGGAGAGGCGTGCATTATTACAAGCCAAAGTGACTAAAAAATATAACTGTTTATTCAGAGACAGAGAGTAAGGTGAACAACATCCATCCTTACAAGAATAAGAAGACAGCTATTTTCCTTAAAGTTGAATTATTCAAGAATTCCTCAGCTGAAAGAATCATAACCATTTCATTTATTTTTTTTAAATTCCTGAAGGTTGCTACAGTTCTTAAGCATTCCAAAATAAAATCCATCTTCACAAAATGGCATCCCTGGAAATGCATAGGCTACATCCCTACAATCTCAGACAGTCATGACACTTCATTTGTTTGTTTTGTTTGTTTGTAGTGAAAGAATTGCATTGTACACTTCATGCCCAGTAATAATTTCTTATTTTTTGAATCACAAATTTTTCTAGGCTCTCACTCCTCCACTAGCCACCTGCATCTACACAACAGCTCACACACACACATGCACACGTACACGCACATGTACACACACGTGCAAAACAAAAGAAAAAAAAGCATAGACAACAGAGTCTATATGCTTTTAAAATAATCCTGAGGCTTATTTTCTGGAAGTGTTTCCTTTCTGTGCGCTATATAGCAATTTGCTAGTTACTTTAAGATTCCTCCCACTAATTTGAGTTAACATTTTTGTGAGCAAGGAATATTAGTGGGAATAATTCAACTTGGACATCTTTCTGCTTGTGCAGAAACGTGAAATACAGTCACATTAATAATAATGCAACCACAATTGTCATATAGGTCGTCTCACTACTGTGAGATTCACGTGAAGGATTATCCAGTTCCATTACCTTTTAGTCACTGCTCAATTGCGACCTCTCTGGTCAGACAGGGTACTGCGATTAGCCTGTACCAGAGGCTCCAACTGCACAGTCCTCCAGTGCTATAACTGCAGAACTGGAGGATATTCTGTGACTGAATGCATCAGTGCCTTGTTGTAGGTTATATCCTAATCTGGGATTCATAAACAGGGGGTATAAAGAAGTTGTGTCAGAATTACTTAAACATATTCATCTTCCACCTAAATGTTCCTCAGTGTTTTCAAGAAATTTTGTGTTTTCGGCAATGCACTCACCTTCTTCCAAACATCTTGTAGCAAGGCTATTATACCCTGTCATTTAAATCTAAACACTGTCAGTACACATGATCCAAAGGCTATTCTTGTTTTAACAGGCAAGATGTCAAATCCACCTTGTTAATCTCTTCTCTTCCATGGTGAAATCCTTTGGAATTATTTATTTATTTTTTTAAAAGGAAGAAGAGATTTTGCCTCCTGACAGTTAGGAAAAAAAAAAAACCATCCAAATAAAGAAAGAGGCCCGCTGTGGCTGAAGAGTTTTCCCGAAGCCGCCGCGTGCCCCCTCGCCCCCCGAACAGACGGCAGACCGCGCCGCACTTCAAGTGCATAGCAGGGCCATTAGGTAACTCTGCCCCTCGCCGGATTCGGCCCGGGCTCACTGACAAACATCCATCTTCCCCCATTGTTCCGCGTCTCCTGAACCTGCAGTGCGCACGGCGAACGAACGCCTCAAGTTACAGCTATCAGAAACGACTATCAGGGAAACGGGTCGCCTCCCGGGCAGAGGTGAACCCCGGCGCTGGGTTTGGAGCAGGCCCGCCCCAAGCCAATAAACAGAACGGTCTGTTCCCCAATAGGAGCGCACGCCTTCTGTTCAAACGTATCATTTTTATTACGTTTCTGTGTATCGATTGGTATGTGCTTATTATTACAGGTCTTTCATTGGCTGATTCTGCAGCAATTGTGTGAAGAAGAAGAAGTGGAAGAAGAAGTGGAAGAAGAGGAATAAGTAGTAGAAAAAAAGAAGTGGAATTATAGGGAAGGTAAAATATCAACCAACAGCATCGGAAATGATCAAATTAAACATGATCACCCATGGGTACCCGCGCAGCTTCCAAGACGTCAGGTAAAGAGTAAAAAGAAAAAGTGAAGAAAAGAAAAGAGAAGACTTTGCAAGCTTTTTCACAGCAGGAGAGTAAATTGTAGACTTTCAGGCTTCTCTGTTTCATTAAAGTTCTCTACATTTAACAGACACGCCATTTTCCAGATTGCATCTTTTAACACGCAGTCCATTAATACAGCGGGATATTCTCCCAAAGCAGCTCAGGTTGATTTCCTCCCTGCAGTGCCCCCGCTGAGAATCGAACCCACGGCCTCTGAGTCACCCAGACCCAAATCTCTACCCAGTACACTACACTTTCACCCCCATTACAGACACAAGCTCCAAAATATGCCCTTGCTCATATAAAAATTTACACAATGATGTAAGAATCTTATACGGGAAGACCAATCAGGGAAGGTCCTAGCAGCTGACCCTTGACCTCTCATTTTGACCTCGTGCCTTTGAGAACAGAAAGCTGTCTACAGCAGATTGGAGTTCTGGTAAGAAGGCCATGGGGTCCGAGGCAAGCTAAGCATAGCATTCTCTCCAGGCCAATCTCATGGGTATTGCAACGCAGACATGACTAAGATGTTCTTCCGTAATGTCAGACACAGATAAGATTGCTTCATCTAGCGTTCCGCCTGCATGTGTCATTAGCAGCAATAAAAACACTTGAACAGTGTCATATTTAGTCAAGAACTCCCGGTGCTGTTACTGAACGCATCAGCCGGTACAGTCAGCGGAGGGCTGGATATTAGCATCAAGTTGAGAATTTGTCGTTGAGAACATGGAAAACGAAGGCTTTTCACTAAAAATATTTCATATTCAAAGAGTGCAGAGTGCAGTATTTGTTGAGGAAGCCAAGTTCTGCCCAGGTAAGTAACATTTGATGAAACTGTATAGCAGGCAGCTCAGTGCAACTGACAGTGGCTCTGACTTCCTGGTCACATGTGCAAGAGTTAAGGAAGTGATGTTCCAGTATGCTTCTGCCCAGCCGGCAAACATATAGTGCCTGAGGGATAGTACCCTCCAACAACGCTGACCAGGAGCAGCAAACAGTTTACAAAATGGACGGATGATCTGGAGAGGAGAAATGTCTCACCTAAGCTACGTTAGTATAATACGGTCTGCTGATACCTTTTTTCCACACTGTAAGTTGCTCTAGATAAGCGCATTTGCCAAATGCCAATGGAGTGAGTCACAATGTCATGCAATTCAAATGAGAGTAACACAATTGCAGTCTCATTCACAGTTACCATTTGCTTTATTGCTTTCACGTTTTCTGGTTTAAATTAGCCATCGTACAAATCATCCGTTATAGAGTATAAAACAAAGAGGGAAACATCAACACCAACAGTAAAACTAAAACCAGCCAACGGAAGACCCTGCAAAAATCAATGGAAGCACAAGTAACCAGCACCAAACAGTGCTGGTAAGGGAAGAAACTTATACCACAATAGGAATAATTTAAATTGCATTTAATTCTATTTAATTGCATTTATATTTTTAGTGACATTCATGAAAGATGAGCAGGTAATGCAGTTTTTCCCTTTTTAAAGTACATCATTCTGATTTAATTGTAAATAAAACAGAGAAGTAAGAAAAAATGTAATACTTTCGCAACTTTTTTTTAACAAGTCTACAGTACTTCCGTTTCCTCGCTAAGGAGCATACAAATACAAGCCCCTTCCATTGGCAAGTGAACTTTTCACACCTGCAGATCAGCAGAATCAGACGATGTGGGTTTCCACGGCTGGTGCGTGGCATTACCGTGCGCTGGTGTCATATGAAAAACATTCCACTCCCCCAGCCCTTAAAAAAAAAAGTCTCGGTCATTAATGAAATACAGACCGCAAAATGAGGTCATAGCAAGTATGGATTTCAACGGCCCCGCTTGAAAAAAAAAAAATAAATAAAAATCACTTACAAGAATATCAAACACGGACGCAAATCAAATCCCAGCTGCCCAAAAAAGGGCAAAAAAAAAAAGGACGCCTTTCAACATTTGTCCTTTTAGAAGGCGAGGCAAACAAGCGTTAGCTGCAGCTGAGAAACAGAGAGTCCGCGACGAGAGCAGACTAAACAATCGGGCCGCGGCCAAGGAAAACGCTAAGTGACTCCAGACGCAGGGCCGCATTACAGGATGTCTCACCCTGGCTATCGAATCGCGCGGTGGAATTTGTCTGTTTGGCACAGGCGTTCCGGCCATTCCCCCCCCCCCCCTTTTTTTTTAAGACGCCGTTCGTAGGCGTCAACTTCTGAACATAAGACAGCAACGGGTTTGATTGGAATCAATCAAACAAAAGACATGCACAGTAGTCCTGCAGCGTGGAGAGCCATAACTTCTTTCCCCCTGCAATTCTAATGAGATCACGGTGAGAAAACACAAGACGAACAAGTGCAAGTAATTGTATTGCTATATTAGCTCCCCCCACCCCTTTCGTTCTAGAAACTCTTTATCCCGTTCTTTTTCCCCACAGTGCCAAACCCACTCATGCAAGGAGCAGTACAGCTGAAGCCTGTGCTCTTCTCTGATGCAATCACCAGCAAGACAGCGACTATGTTACACCATACAGAACACAGTACTACAGGAGGGCCACAGACTATTTGCACCCTACTGGCCACACACAGTACTACAGGAGAGCCAGTGACTATTTTACACTATTTTATAATACAAATGGACAACTATGCAAAAGTTTATCACAGCATTGCCGTATCCCACCTGGATGATCGGACCATAGAATGAAAAGCAGATCTGGATTACGGGGTGGGAAAGAGCTCGGAATGTCGTGGATCAGGGGAAGAGCAGGGAAGGACTGGGATCAGGGGAAGAGCAGGGAAGGACTGGGATCAGGGGAAGAGCGGGGAACAGCCCCAGACGAGGGGCGGAGCGGGGAAGGACCGGGATCAGGGGAAGAGCGGGGAAGGACTGGGATCAGGGGAAGAGCGGGGAACAGCCCCAGACGAGGGGCGGAGCGGGGAAGGACCGGGATCAGGGGAAGAGCGGGGAACAGCCCCAGACGAGGGGCGGAGCGGGGAAGGACCGGGATCACACGGGACCGGCCGGGCCGGTCAGCGTGCGACACGAGGCGTTCTGTTTTCCTAAGCCGGAGTCGTGCTCCGAGTCTCCAAACTTCAAACGGCTCAAATACCACAACATTCATAAAACAGAACCGAGCCTTCGGGAATTGAGAAAGGGGAAAGAGAGAGAGAGAGAGAGAGGGGGGAAAAAAAGAAACACAAAAAAGGTAGCAGACCTCAACAGCAGATGGTCGAATTAACATTTCAACAGCTCTGGCCTTTCATCTGAGCGTGCTCTGCTTCTTTTTCCAGGGGAAAATGTGCGGCTTCGGTTTACAGAGATGCAGAATCACAGAAAGCATCTGGAAAATGGGGGAAAGGAATATTGGCTCATTACTCCTGATATTCCTTTTCTATGAAAAATTAAATAGGTCTGTTTTTAGCCGGTTAGTCTCTCCAAGACTCGGCTATGTTATGGAAACACCATCTCAGTAATTTATAAGTGGAGGAACACCGTAATGTAGGGACCTGGATTTCCCCCCCCCCCCCCAACTTCCCTTTAATTTAATACTTTTTCATTGTGCTAAATTCTGCATACTTTATTTTGGTTAAAACAAACCGATGCAAACACTACTGGATTTAAAAGACTCTCTCAGGACTCTGAAGAGTTCAATCTTTGATATCTCTACGATTTACGCCTGGTGACCACACTTCTCTCTCCCTTTCCTCTCTCTCTCTCCCCCTCTCTCATACGCACACTTTCTATCTCTTTATATGCTGAAGAATTTTACAAAAACCAACAAGCCAACTTAAGCCCCTTCCTTTTGATCATCTATATACCAAGCTTTACCATTTTTTTACATAATACATGTAAATGAGCATGATATACTGGTAAAAGTAGGTAAATATGCACGTATAGTTTCCCTCTGAAACACAATAGAACATGATAGGTTGGTTTAGCCGTATAGATTTTTACAAATGCAAGAATTAACAGCTCTCAAAATGAGCTCCACCGATAACCATCTTGATGTATTTAAATCCTACAGATGTCTTTAGGCATATTTATAGGACCTCTATATTACTAGACATCCAGACAATTCCTTCAAACACAGGCCTACTTAGAGTGCGGTTCAAATACTCTGGCTGATTTGCGACAGATCTGTATTGGGTGGGAAAACCCTCTTGATATACGCAGAAGAAGAGAAGGAGTGAACACAGGCTAGGCTCTGTAGATTTGAAGCTGTAGGCTCAGGTTCCTGGCCTGTATCATTACACATCTACGAACACGAGCCCCCACAGAAAAAACCAGAATACTGCAGGGGTCAAGTGCAGCTCTACCCGGTCATGTGACCCGGTCATGTGACATGGGTTATCAGCCACCATGAGCATTCCACTGGCCTTCTTATTGGCGCTAGCTCTCACCTGCAGCACTGTATGGACTGCCATGTGGAAAATTACCAGTGACGTAGGGGCAAAAGAAACAGGCCACAGCTGCATGTGTGTGTGGGGTGGGGGGATGGGGGGGACACAGTGTTAACTCAAAGGGAACAATCTGTGGGTTGGACATTTAACAAAAGAAAAAAATGCACTATATTATATAAATAAATAATTTGAGTACATATATACGTATTCAAATTAAATGTATTAATCTTTTTTTCCAAAAAACTGTTCAAACATTCTTGAAAAATTGGACAGCTACTAACAAAAACAAGGAGTGATTCAACTCATCAATGCATTCCTGAAGAAAGCAATTTTTTCCCTTGCGGTGAACAATAGAAAATAAATAGTGACTGTAAACAGCCTCAGTCTGTTCTAAGCATTCAATGGAAATGCTCTGTAGTGCCTATTAATTTGACACAGTTATGGCTAAATTACATATGTTCCACCTCTGTGACATTTTAAATGCAATTAAAGCTGGTTATGAGAGAGTGCGGACTGCGTTGTGATGAAGGAAATCTCTCCAGTGATTAACATGCAAACGAGCTCATGCTGGCAGAATAGATTGGGGTTTGAAAACCTCAATTACTTCTGTGTGATTATCTATTTACCAGTACACACACTTTCATTTTTCATCTGCATTCGAGGCGTTCATGCATGGGCCCCATTGTACTCCTGCATTTATTTATGACAGCCCTTTTACTGAAATACAATTATGACTATTTTCCGTGGAGATATAGTGCATTTTTAAAAGCTCGTGCTCGTCGACACATAAACACACGTCCATAAACACCTCTCTAATTCCATGATCTATTCGATTTTCTTTTTTTTGTTCCAGAGTTTTTATTTAGTAAATATCAGCCTGTGTGTGTGTGTGTTTGTATGTGTATGTGCCTGTGTTTGTGTGTGTACGTGCGTGGGTGTGTGTTTGTGCGTATGTGCGTGGGTGTGTGTGTTTGTGTGTGTGTGTGTGTAAGCGCTATTTCTTTCAGTCCTCGTATAATTATGAGAGGACCAGAGGTAATGGAAAAAGGTCACCTTCTTCTACGCTCACTCTGTTTTTAACCATTATCCGTTCGCGATTTAGAAAGCAGGCACAAAGAATTAAAACCAGTCTTTCAGCAGGCCACTGAAAACAGCGCACGGTAATCTACAGGTACGGCCAACGGATGGTTGGGAGGGTTCCGTAAAATCAACAGCAGCCACGTAAACAATTTCAATCATACGCATCTGCATACTGATGTAATTATCAACAGAACGCCTGGCAGCCCCTCGGTTATTTCATTAATTCACTTGGTTGAATGGTCACAGGATTCCTCCTGTATGTCTCGGAAAACCGTGGAAAAAAAAAAGGTGGCATTTGGAAGCCGCCCGTGATCTAAGTGGTAACGTAAAACATAAAGGAAGAAGAAAAAAAAAAGATTTCTCTTTTCACAATTTTAGCGGAGCGAATAATTAATTCAATAAGGCATAACAAAACATTTTGTTGGAAATTGAATAAAATATAAAACGGGAGAGAACACCTTTTGAAACACTTTTTTTTTTTTTTTTTTTTTGAATACGCAACAAAACAGATAAGCCACCCAAGCATAAAAGCACAGTAAATAAGTGTGAATTACAAATAAATCTGCTCATTAAAAAATGAATTGAAATTTGGTGGGGGCTTTGGTAACAATGCAAATAATTGCTTAGTATGTGCTGATAATCCAAGAGGGGAAAAAAAACCATCAGCATTCTGTTGTCTTGCAAGTCTGCTCTAATGAAACTCCTTTGACAGAAAGCTTAGCAAATTAATGAGACTTGCAAAACAACAGTGTGGAATACATTTCGCCTCGCATTATGTGAACCTGCCCCGTGCTTTTCCACACCTGAGCCAGAGCCAGAGACAGGTGTGTGGGTGTCGACGGTCTTCGCTCAGAACGTGAAGCTAAAATAAGACGGTCTGGGAAATAAGTTAAGATTTGGGAAGTATATTCATGCATTACCGAAAATAAAAACTACCGCATTTGCTTTTCACAAAGGACAGAATTTTACCGACTTGGTTGTACAATTTTAATTTACACCCAAGTCAGTAAGGTGCTCTACTGGGAGAGTAAACAGAGCACACCCAGAGGGAAGGGAATCCCTAGAATCTGATACAAAAGGCATGTATTATACTGACAGCACCAATATCATTTGCAGAACCGGCTTAGGCTAGAAATGACTGATCATTTTTTTTTCTAGGTTTATGGTATTTGTAACAAAAACATGGTTGTACTGAGACACAGTTTAGAAAAACACAAACTCCCTTAAAGGCTTGGGCATTTTAGTGCACTCTCTCACACACACTGTGCACACTATTAATATAATCTTGGCCTGTTGCTTTGGTTGAAAAGGTGAAGGAGTTGACATGGAAACAGTGCCATCATGTGACATCACAAAGGATTCCTTTGGCACACGCAGGACTCCGCTGCACACAGTCAAACCTTTTCCTTCACATTCCGGACATCCATGCTGACTAGCGTAGAATCTATTTTCTTCTGCCATGTGTGGCAATGTGGTTTATGGGCTAAGAAGAGTGAGGGTTGCCAGTTTGAATCCCAGACTTCCTTCCTCTGTAAAACCCTTTAACTGAATGGTTTCGTTAAAATTATCTGCATAAATGGATGATATTTTGAAAGCAAAACACAAAAGCTGTATATGTTCCCCTCCTCAATGAGTCGTGCTCATCAAATGAATTGTATACTGTATGATGTGGGTTTTTTTTATTTCCAGTGCAGACTATGCTCCCTCCAGGTGACAGTCAGAAATGTCCCTGTAATGACAGCAAATTCAAATGAGAAATTAAGGCGGTGACTGCAAGGATGCTGCAGGCTGAAGTGGTGTCAGGAAGGTGGAGGTGATGGGGGTATGTGGGGGGAGGACAGAGATAATTACTATTCTAAAAGGACAGCTCCACCAAAGATAGGCGTTCCGGTGAAAAGCCTGGCAGCGCGGGCTGTGATAGTCTGGCCACCACTGGAAATGCAGCCCCTTGCTATGAAAATTAACCCTTTATGATGTGACACCACGAACATGAGATCAGAATAATGGAACGGAACATTCCAACGCTGATGTAACAATCGCTACTGGTAACTGAAAGCAATGGAGTTCTAGAGTACTGACTTAGAACGCTGAAAGAACATTCCAAAAAAAAAAAAAAACTACTCTTCAAGGGGTTAAAAGTTTAAGGTGAAACACAACAACACTGTTGCCCTGTCCCAGAATTCATGAAAGGTATCTGAATAAGAATGCTGATCTAGTATCAGGCCCTGCCTTCATAAAGCATCTCAGTATATGAGGGCTGACCTGGGATCAGTTTTTCCTTTTATCTTGTGATGGAAGAGGTTAAGACATGGACCAGGGAAAGCTAATCCTTGATCAGCAGGCCCAGTGCCTTTAATCAACAGGCACCAGGATGCAAAGAATCATTCATGCCTGTACAAAGCTTTAAATGTTGTAAATTCAAAGCTAAAGCATGGTAAAAACAATTAGCGATTCCCACCCTTCCTTAATATCCTGACAATACTGCAACCACGGTGTAGCAGGAAAAATACAGCTCACCACTCACCAGCACACACATCCCTTGCAATTCATTAGACGCGTGTGCAGACACACAAACGGAGAGAGGATTACAGGTGAGGTTCCTGCTCATTTCCAGTGCTCAGAGTCATTTAAACCTCTCCCTCCAGCTCTAAAGGAATCTATTGATCTGTGAAACAGCCCACTCTAGGGAGCTAATTCACTTGATGTTATGTATCTAATGATGAAATGACTAACGATTAAACCATTTGGTAATTAAACATCTTACAAACCATTTAACTGACTGTACGTCAGAGAGGTCGCCCAGGGTCAAGGCGATTGTTTTTCATTTTTCACTTGGCATGAAGAAAGAAAGAAAGAAAGAAAGAAAGAGAGGGAGAGAAAATGAAAGAGAGAGAAAAATGAAAAAGACGCAGTGGTTCCCCTGCACAATGGTGAAATCGCTCTCCGGGTTGTTAGCAACTCTGCCACAAAAGCCTTACCGCTGTCAAACCTCCAAGAAGAAAACAATTAAAAAGCAAAGAGAACGGTCCCTGCCTTCTGAAAAATTTGAGAAAATCATAAATTCGGAAATCTCATTAGCCAGCTCCACCAGGCGTTCACAAAGACAAAGCTTGTTTTTTTTGTTTTTTGTTTTTTAATGAGAGGAAATAAAATAGTATTTAGTCATTGGCTCCAAATATGGAAGGCAAAAAAAAAAAGAGGTGTGATCTGTGGATGCTTTGTCTTATGACACGTATGGAACTTAACGAGCAAACAACGCACGGTCAATATTGAGACAAATCTTCTCGATGAATTTGAGAACTCGAATATGAAATTATTTCTGACTCCTGCATCAACAGATAGCTGTCGTACTACTAAGAGACTGGAAGCATTTAGAAATATTTCAGGGAAGGGGGTGAGGGTGGAGGGGGGGGGTGTACGAAAGGAAACCCGATCAGCCCTCTTGTACACAAATCCTCACTGGCGTTGGGACAACCGCGAGAGATCAACCCACAACAACCCACGAGCCGACTTTACGGGCTCACGCACGAAAAAAAAAGAGAGAGGACGTTTTACGATAAAGCCTGTTGTTCCAATTTAAGACCTGGGAATTTCATTTTTTTTTTTTCGAAAACGAGGCGCGGGTTCACGTGGGGCGCGGGCGGGAAAAGTCCTTGGGGGACTCGCGAAACGCCGCGCGGGTAAAAAACACCGTCGCGAGAAAAAAAAAAAGGCAAGTTGGACTAAAAGCCGCGTGGCGTCGCTGAAAGAGGAAGGGAAGAAGGTAGGAATGTTAACAATGGTAAAATGGAGGACGGTATCACAAGGTTCAACGTGTGCAATAATGAATACATGCGAGATTATGGAAGCCCCTTCCGTCATTTACATAATGTAAAACACTTTTTCTCCCCCCTGCTATTCACCGAATAAATGAGGACACTATCATAGCGCTGGAAATTTTTTTGACAAAAGACGGAGAGCCCGGGATTCAGACGGACCTTGTGGCTCCGACAATGCGGCCACTGTTCGAACGTCTTCTCCGAGCGCTCGGCTGAAAAAGACCTTGAAGAATATTTATTACCGAGCACAATGCAAACGCACCGCCGTGTCACCTACGCCACTTTGAAAGTCAGAGATATAATATCTGCCGCTGAAGATTTTACATAATTAATACAGAAAATATGAGCTTTATAAAGAAGGCATTTAAATGCGAGTTTAACTGCCTGAGAGAGGTTCTTTTTTGACATCACGCGCAGAAGACAATGATCACAATGTAAACATAATGAGCAGTTGCGATTAAGAATGAGACAGTGATGTTCTTGCCACGGGACAGCTTGCATACGCACTCAAAATGTACGCATAAAAAAATAGATGCCTTATTCATGGAAATATGTTAGTTTAATTGTTTCCATATACAGCAACTTTGGAAGACGAAAAGGTGTGAGATTAAAGAGATTGCTGTGAAGGACTAATGCCTTGGGTTCAGTGAAAACCACTTCAACAGAGAAAAGCGTGGAATGCGTACATCTAAGAGGACTGTAGACGCAATGCAGCATGGATGCTGATGGTTATTTCATTGAATTCTTTCACACAGGTGAGCCGTGTCAATGACAGTCAATGACGGAAGCATGTAAGGCCTGGCAGTAAGTTTGACTCTACATGGAGAGTGCCCAGAAGAAATGTTCAGTAAGAGCAATGGTTTCTGCATACGGCTTGACTGTACCCTTACAACCATCCCAAAAAACAGTTAACCACACAAAATTATTCATAAGTAAGATTTATTTTTGTCCTTTATGCACAATGGGCCTCATTCACGAAACGTGTATTTGATCATAAACTGCGTGTAAGAATGTTTCCAAGAAAATTTTGGCATTCATCATTTTTTTTTCTTATCTGTATTTGTTCATGGCTGTTTCCTTAAGCTAATCACATGAACAGGATTGTGCAAAACATGAACAGTCAGCATTCATCACCCCATACACCTGGGATATGCACAAAAGCAAAGATCTGCACATGTGTCAGGAATCCCATATTGGTTTTCTGTAGGTACATTTTTTAAGAACAAAAGTATAAGTAATTTAAGAAAAGTTCTGTGAATGAGGGGCCAGTGATTTTGTTTTAATGAACTCAACAACCTATGCTCTCATGTGCAAGAGTGAGATCACCATCACCCAGATATTTTAAAGACAGAGTAATGTTAAACTACTCATCCACATCAACGCCTGGGGGCATTTTAATAAAACGGGTTTGATGCATAAGCACAAACGTCAAAAGATGATTAAGCAAACATCAAAAACCACAAGAGTTTATTTGAGAATAGAAGCCAGGTAAGGCCAGAAGTCCTATATGGGCAAATTTGTCCAAAAAATATTCCTTAGACATGTTGTTACATGAAAGAAAAAACTGCATCTGACTGGGGTTCGTCTAGGTTTGTTAAACATGCCATACATTCTGTACCAAAGAGGCAAATAACTCCGCCGATGCCTCCCTACATGACTCGACAAAAATGCCTGACCTCATCAGAAATGTAGGGCTTCGCAGATGCACTGCACTGCTGTGTGTTGCCTGAACTCTGCAAGGAAAATCAGGGCCATTTGTGTGTGTGATCTCTGCCTGGAATATTTTTCACTTCTAAACTGTCAGGAGAGGGCATAAATCATTTACGTAAACCGTAAATGCTGACACACACACACACACACAAACACACACAGCACACAGACAGACAGACACGCACACACACACAGCACACAAGCAGACAGACAGACACTCACACACACATACTCACACACACATATGCATGCGCACACATACATACAGAGCACACAAGCAGACAGAAACTCACACGCACACACACGCACAAGCACACACACATCACACGCACACACACACACACACGCACACGCAGCTCGATGTGAGAATCAATGCTGTGCCTCTTCACTGGTTTTTGTACCTGCCACATCATTCCATTCTATTCCGCAGAATTCTCATAAGGCACCCTATTTTATTTACTTTATCTTCAATAAAATGGTTCAGTGAGCTTCAGAAACTTTGAGACACGAGTTTCAATCAGTCCTCCGGCGCGGGCGTCAATCTGCATTAAAGCGCCGCCGGGCCGGGGGCTGCGGCGGGAGAGCGGGGGCCGGGGCTCCGGGACGGGCGCACCCGCTCCAATAAAGCGCCGCGGAGACGAGGAGGAGGAGGAGGAGGGAAGAGGAGCGCTCTCCCCGGACGCAGTGGAGGCGCGAGGAGCGCGACGGTAAACGCAGCTGAGCGGAGGAGCGAGCTCCCGCGCTCCCGCTCCTCCTCGCGCCTCCCTGACAGACAAGGAGGCGCTCGCCTCCTCTCAGTTGGTTCTACACGCCACCGTTGCCGAAACTCGCCCCCTGCGTGGCAACCCCCAGCAGCCGAGCCAGGGTTCGAGCGAAAAGAGACAGGAGGAGAGAGAAAAAAGAAACAAGCTTTTTGTTTAAATAAAAAAAAGACTAAAAGAAATCCTTCACAGGAAACTGTAAAGGCCATAAAACATGGATCCCCTTAAGAAACAGGCAGAGGCTAAACCCATTCCCCCCCTAGTCTCCTGCCACTGTTGTCAGCTGGAAGACTCCCGTATTACAGGGCCCCTAATTAGCCAGGAAATGGCAGAAGGTGTTTGTATATATTTTTTCCTTCTTCTGTAGGGTTAATGGCAGAATCCCTGTACAATCCCTGGTTATGAGCAGGAAGTGCGAGACAATCTCGCTGGCATTTCGCACAGCCCTGTGTACACAGGCGTGCGCTTATTTACTGCACAAAAAGCGCAAGGAACCGCAACACTGTGCAAATGGGAGGCTCATTTAGTAATGGCAGTGGGAGAGATGAGCAAGGTTTCCCCTGAATTAGTGTGGCTGTGTAGCTGGAAGGCAGCATTCGTACAAAAAAATAATAATAATTAATAGTTAATTGATTCATTGATTTACTGCTTTTCAAGTCCTGAGATATTCCAGTCCTCTACATTATATTGTCATGGGACCGAATAAAATGACAAGCTCTCTTTGAGTTAGAATAATGAAAATTTGTCTTTAATAGTTTTCAGCAGTAGTGAAGAGAGTGGCATTTTCAATGTTTCTTCATTATTTTACAGTTGGAGGAACAAGTGGCATTGGCCTTCATCAACATGAGCCAGTACTTTTGAGTCTCAGATATGTAAAAAAAAAAAAAAAAACAATTATAATGAATTGATTTGCTATTTTTTAAAGACCAGACATAATCCAGTACAGAAGCGCTGTTCACATATGGCTACACTTGTATCAAGTACTACACGCTCATAATGCACAAGATTAACGCTGGGATTAAATCATCATTTCCCCTTAACTTGCCCCTCTAAATATAACACAGTCAGGTTTGTCAATCTGGGGTCGCCGATGAACTCATTAAACTGCTCGGCAATCACAAAGACAAACTCTTAAACCAGAAGGCATGCGTGTATTGGCAAGTCAAAGTTACAGACAGGTGCTGAATGAATACAGGTCGTAATGATTTTTATCGTGTGGCAGCCGCCACAGTGAGGTGTGGCAGACAGACAGACAGACGCACGCACATACGCATGCACACACACACGCACGCACGCACATACGCACGCATGCACACACACGCACGCACGCACGCACGCACATACGCACGCATGCACACACACACGCACGCACGCACGCACGCACGCACGCATTTCAGTCCGTACCCCATTATTCACAGTCACTCATTCACAGGCATCGCGTCTTTGTTAACGGCGTGGACCGCTGCTCGTCAACTTCAGCCAGCGCTCTGACCTTTCCTTTTCAAGGGGTCAGAGGTCACGTTTCTGAAACGCAGGGAAAGCGCCTCACAAAAGAGGAAGGCGAACGCACATGCCTCGCGGTCCTCGGGGAACTTCTTCCTCAGGGCAGTGAAAAAGCTCCCCAACTTAAACGCCCTTTGGAGAGACTGCAGGGCCCTGTCCATCAGCTAGCAGTCGCCTCGTCTGAGATTTTTGATCTGCGAGGAGTCGCTTCTCGGTGGCCGATCAGATGACTCGTTCGGGGGGGGGGATTCAGTGCGGTCCCGCTGTTCGGCCACGGCGTGCTCGATCGAGGCTTTTCGGCGCGGGCCTCCTCGTACAGGAGCACAACGAAACGCCGTCACGGCAACCAAAGCGGGGAGGCCTGCTAGTCAATCCCCTCATCAGCGGTGTGCAGAATCCCGAGCAGGTGCGATTTCTGAGAACCCGGCAGACGGGAGACTCATCGTTTCAAAGCGAGCCGGCGTCAACTTTGACAGGATTAATATGCTCTTATGATAAAAATGTTTTTACCTGAGTCACATCTACCTGCATGTCCTGCAGCTTTTTTTTCCCAATAATAATCATACTTTGTTGAGCTTTGACTTCTCCCCTTTCCTATAAATTGAACATGCAGCTAATAAGGGAAAAGGTTAAACACCTACAATGCAGAAGTTTCAAGCTTTTTCCACTTTTGAGCAAATCTTTTCCACTTGGTCTAATGCAAGGAGCATCTTTCCCTGTGGGGGTTGAAGTTAAGAAAGACATTTAGCTTTATTCCGTCTAACGTTTTAGTTAAAGGCCGATCGATTATCAGCCACACAGAGAAGCCAACTGACGATCACAGAAGGGTACTCCCCCCCCAAAATATACCTAAAATAGGGTTGTTTGTTTTGCATATTTTCTTCTGTCAGACAGACAGACAGACAAAGACACACACTCACACATATACACACGCGCACACACACACAAAAATGAGAGATGCCGAATAAAACCTAATCTAATTTACATTTATATGAAGCCTCTTTACAGTCATTTATTCCAGTAATCTATCAGTCTCATAACTCACCGGGAAGCCAAAATCCTTTAGACTCAGTCGCTTCAAAGGGGGGGGGGAAGCCAAAAAGCCACGCCTGATTCTGAAATCAATGTTCCTCCCTAAATATAAACGGCGGCTAATAACGCGTTAAATTCGTGGAAGCGGCGTGACGGGATTAACGCGCGACACCGCCGCGCGGGACTAAACCGCCGCGTTTCTAACGCCACGCCGCGGAATCGGCGGCGTCGCCCTTCACCTGGACCCCGGCAAAAAAAAAAGCTGAATGACTGTAACAGTCGAACTAAATCAATAACCTCAGAAACGGAGAGGTTGTGACGTTTCACTCTCTGCTCGTCGGCAACGCTCGGTGTCATCGGGATGACATATAGCCTGCGTTAAAAAATAAAAAAGACACTGTTGAATATAAAGAGGAACGTGTCAATGATAACAGCAAGATACAACCATTCAGTCATCGCCTACTGCGTAAATTGGGGCTGACAGCCACTGAGCAGGAACTAAGGTTTTGATCTCTGTATCCCCTTTGATAAAACAGCTTATTGTCAATCACACTTTCTACAGTAAATTCCGCTTCTGCCCCCTCCGTCAGGTACAATCATACCCATTTTACCCTTGCTAATAACAGGGGTCCGCTTCAATTATGAGCAAGATGTGTGCTCTCTTATGCTGTAGGCATGGCAACCCTGACCGAATCCAGTGGTGACACACCTGTGAGCAAGCACACATGCACGCGCACACACACGCACATATGCATGCACACACACACACACACACACAAACACATACTCTCACTCACACACACACACACACATGCACACACAAACACACCCACACACACATGTACCGAAGTCAACAACGGCACGCATTTTAGAAACTGAGGGAAAATGCTTTGAAAAAACAATTATAAATCCCACAAGGTTGAGACAACACAACGTGATCCCGCTGTCGTATTTCGAGTGGAACGGCTGAACATTATAATAGCCAGTCTTCACAGCCTCCATCTGAAATTCAGAAACACTTAACCTGATAAATTATCCCATATAAGGTGCCCCTGATCCTACACTTCTCACCCCCATGCTTCATGCTACTGTCCTGCACCAAAGTCCTGGATTTTGGAGGGATGAGGTCCTGCCCCACCCCCCCACACCAGGAAGGCAGCAGAGGAACGGTCCCTCCGGCAGACTCTAAAGCCTGAAGATCCTCCAGAGCTTGTATTCCTGAATTCAGGAATCCCCTCAGATCCCTGAATAGACCGCCACTGGACCCAAGTCACCCTGAAAAGCACTGGCCTCCAACAGGTTTGTGTTCATTGGGCCATTCCTTTCTGCACCCCTACATTTCCCACAACTTCAGTTTAACTGCCATTTAAGGGGTCACGGGAAAACATACCAGTTCGCTTATTTGTTTTGTTTTCAGTTTTTTTTCTTAATTTCACTGGCGCCAACACAAAAATAGCAATTGACCGTTCGATTGACTGATTAACTGATATCCTGAAAGAGTTTGGTTCACAAATGCCTCGAGTCAAGTTGAATGCTGAAAACTGCATTATTTTCCAACATGTTTTGGTTGCAAAGCGAGGGGAGGTTAAAGATAAAACACAGCCTTTCACTTTGAGCCACGGGCCAATCCGCTGTCTTCTCACTAAGTGTGTGGGAGAGCGGCAAAATATTCTTTGAGGGAGAATCTCATCTGGAAATAACATTTCAATCACCTTATGGGCAATTCCACGGTAACTGACATTACAATTGCAGGATGCTTGTGTGGTAAAGCCCAACGCAGCTACATAACAGAGACCGATAGGGTTATTTCCTCCTTAAGTTTATAAAAGCATGTATCAGGCTCCATTATGTTGCTGCATTGGACTTTACCGTGTAAATATCCTGCAGCTGTAATGTTGGTTACCATGGACATTGCCCTTATCAGGGTCGACATAATACAGCTCACAGAATACAAACGGAAAGTTCTAGAATAACCAGAACGGGGACACCTGAATTTGGTCTGTTTGAATGTGCCTTTCCTGAGCGCGGGAGGGCTGGGAGAAAACTTCACGTCAGGCCGGTCCGCTGGAACGAGAAGCTTCCCCCCGAGGCCATTGATGTGGTAAATTAGCATAGCGTCTCTCCGGATCGATAGTCTTATTGAGTCCGCTTCCTTCTCCCGGAGAGAGATGAGAAGCAGAGATTCCCCTATTGTAAAACCAGACCCATGGTGATTGTTAATCCTATACAAACTGGCCCCTGTCTTTATATTCCTTGTCTCTCTCCCCTTCCAGTTGGGGGAGGTGGGGGGGGGGGGTGTTTTTGTTGTCGTCGTTACGACACAGGCGATGTATACCACCCCCCACCCCCACCCAAACCTCCCGGTCACGAGGACATTAAAACAAGGCCCGCTTATAACCCGAAGGATGAAATGGTGAGTTGTTCTGATGGCCTGCGCGAGAAAAAGAACTTGCCGCCTAAATCCGATAACTGCAAAAACAAGGGAACGGTCAGGCCAACTTTTAACTTTTGGTCCTGGAGGGTCGCTGCGTTCGCTGGCTTTGGTTCCAACAAATTACACTTAATTTTCAAAACAACTGTAAACACCAGTGCTGCAATGGACCGACAGAACTGTTTCAAGGACACACGCGCAGTCTGCAGTTATAGCTCAAATAACCTTGTATGAAATAAGTGACTGGGGATGATAAAATAATTAAGAGCAGAGTCGAGCATTAAATCCCGAAGCAGATCTGCCCTCAGTGTGAATCCCTGCTTCAAAGCATTCCGCACATAAAATCTCTCCTTGCGTTGGCACGGAGACAAGACGCCAATCAGTGCCTCCAGGAAAACCTCCACAGAACCATCTGCAATAGCAAGAAAACAAACAAACAAGTAACCAATCCGCTTCTCCGTCGGCGCACGGCTCGAATCGCGCCGTTGGCCCAAAAAACCGCAAGTGTGATTTTTAAAATGGAAACCTGCTGGTGTTCCAAGAAATGGAAGAAAAAAAAACTTCAAACTGCAATACAGTGAGTATGGATGGGCAGGCTGAGGAGGGAAAGTGAACCTTTGATGACTAAGACTTTCTGTTAAAAAGGCTTAAGTTTAAAATATTCTGAAGGGATATGAAAGGGGATTGACCAATGACCCGGTCCCAGGCACACACGACTGCTCCGGGGTTAATGGCAGATAAAGATTAAGCGGAGATCTCTCGCCATCCACCTTCCCTCCAAAAAACCCAATCAAGTAGACAAAGGTGTACAAAATGGAGAACGCCGGTCTCTTTGAATCCCGTCATTCCCAACTCTTCCTGAAGTCCAGCGGCAAAAACCCTGGGAGTTAACCGGCTCTGACTTGGGTGGTGCGATCTCAGGAAGAACCCTTCTGAGTTCAAAAATAACGGTCTGTGGTGTAACGAGAAATTAAATTCCCACCCCGGCTTCCAAAAAATAAAACTCAGCAAATCCATCCATCTGGACTTCATAATATTTTAAAAAAAGCTAAAATTGCTACGGATTTCGCGAATGTATATTTAAAGTCTGAAGTTAGACCAATTGCTTCTTATCTTTCTGATTAGAGGGCTGATACACTGAAGAGTTCCTCTCTGCAGATTTAACTGGGATACTCGCTAAATTAAAAACTAATAAATGAATCTCTTTTAGGTGGAAACGAGAGGAATCCGGTCTCCGCACGCGTCTTGTGAAGAAGGGGCTCTTGGGATATCGGTTTCCGGCCGACGGCCAAGCCTCCGCACCCCTCGTTTCAGACCCTTGGAGTTTAACCGAAGGTCCGGACCTCAAAGGCAAGGCGGGGGAGCGGAATACTGATCCAAACAGACCACCCCCATCACCCACCCCTCAGCCCCCACTGCTTTAGTCAGGCCAATATTACCTCAAACCCAAGTTGAGGACTCTGGTTTAAAATCACTAAAACACCACGAGTACAAGCACAGAAAACGCTTTTCCCGTTTACCTGACTGAAGAGGTCGTGTTTGTACACGGATTTGTCTGCAAAAGCAGCAAAAATGAATAATTAAAAAACACGGGCCGGTTTCCACGGCGAGAGTCACGTTGAATGACGAAGCTTGAGGACACGTACAGAGGAGGACGCTGCCTTTACTGTAAGCAGCTGTGGACGAAACATGTTTACAGCCTGGGTTCTCGCAACGCGTCCTGTTTTCGGCTCGCTCAAACAAAAGCAAGTGCTAATTTTTATTTATTTTTCGTCTTGACAAACACAGCGCAGCGAGTTAATTGCGGCAATCGCTGAACTTGCCAAACTGCCATTTGTCAGAGAAAGTAAGTTTTTAATGCAAATTTGCATTTAATTGTGAGAATCCTGGAACTGGATACTATTTTGGGCGCAAGGCCATATCTTAAGGGCAGACTCAGCTATGCTGAACTGCAGACAAGCACTCCGAATATGGTGCATTAGTCAACTAAATAAATGAGTTTGCCACACAGTTACAGCATGTGAAACTGCTGTGTCTGTGGTCAAGATCTGATTAAATCAAGACTCTGGCACACTCGCTAATCACAAGCTGCACACCCAGGACCAACGTGTCATTCATTCTCGGAAGGGTCACCAACTTTGGCCAGCTGGCTGAAGTGACATTTCATTTCGTATGGGGGGGTGTGTGTGTGTGTGTGTTGGGGGGCCGGTTGAGATCACAGACCGGGGGGGAAGGGTTTGACTGACATTGCAACAGAAGTGACAACTGCCAAAGGTAGGTAGCCAATCGACAATCTCTCTGTAATGTTCATGAACCTATCTCACTTTGTCCTGCAAGCTAATACATACAATGTTTAATCAGGGAGCTGCATTTTTTTAATTTCTTTTTTTAGTTGCGGTCTTTTTATTTGGGTAGCTTGGGTAGCAAGAGGCAGACCCTGAAAGTGTGCGTCTCACGCCAAGTCAGAGTTGGCAATCCTGCACCCAGGGAGTATCCCACAGATACCAGCGTCTTCCACCTTTATCTACTGGAGTTATCGCAAGCGGACACCTGTGCCTCTCATCCTATTACGGAACCTTTTTATATTTCATTTGTAACGTGTGACAAGCATTTAGGGGGCTTTTTTAAAGTCTTGTCATCTAACCACAGCCTACATTTCAGACGACTTCGCGGAGAGATCTCGTAGATTAGGAAGGAAGGGAGCTTTCTGGGGCTGCCACCTTTGCACTGACACGTTCCCGGGGCGGGTTTTAGATGCTGTTTCCCTCCAGGCCGGGAATAACGTTTGTCATCTTTATGCCAAAGGCTGACAAGGGAAAACACTTGAAAGGGTATGCAAAGCAAACCTCAAAAAAAGAAAAGAAAAAGAAAAAAAAAAACAGTCAACAACAAACAATCAAACCTGTCTGGTAGTGCTAACAGGTTCTGTTTGCCTTTCAACGGCTCCTGAAGAACTCCGGTCTTTGATCTGCCGGGGTTTCCAGCGTTGTGCGAGCGCCCGACTTAACGCTTCTACAGTAAGAATTTTCATCGCCAAGAAAATAAAAATTGCTTTTTTTGTTTGTAGCCTTGGGGGTCATTACAGGCACAGAAAAAGTGACACAAGTCCCTCAAAAGCTCATCATTTAATGTTGACGAGACAGAATTCCCTCCGCGGCCGGATGTATTTCATTTCCTCATCGTTACTGCGGTTCATCGTCTTACGACGCGTTCGACGCCGCACTGGCGTGGGATCCGGCGTCTGGCCACATTAGCCCTAACGGGGCCCGACAGTGTGATGATCCACACTTCATATTTCCCCTGCTCTGATTCTTAATGTTCTTCTTTTGCGTTTTTTTTATTTTTTTTTTTTAAAGAGGCTGCCTCGGTGACAAAACGCTAGCGATATCGCGCGGGTCTCGGAGGACGAATCCGAGCAACCGGTGACAAGCGGAAATATAGCGAGCGTTAACGCACAACCCTCTCTCTCTCTCTCGCTCCCTCCCTCCCTCCGATCTGTGATCTGACGGCGTCGTCTCTCCTCGCAGTACCTGCCAGTGATTAAGCACCAATCTCCTTTATTTCATTTTATTTTTTGTATTCCCCCCCCCACCCGTTTTATGAAATGTGAGAACAGGGCCTACGTTTAAAGAACTGAATTTGTAAAAGACTGATGTAGCAGTGCGTACATTTCAACTTGAACTAAAAAATTTTCTAGACTACTGTTGGGTGCAGAGTGTACATAACATAGCTTAAAGTCTTCTGGTAGATCAATGCAATCTACTCATTATCCCAGTGACAGTCACCTCAAACCTTGTAAAACATCAGGGTTTTGATTTAGTCTTTTAACACCTTTAGATGAAAAAGGATAATATTTCATTTAAGATGTTGATCAAACCATTTATCAGACTTCCCCATCTCTAAAACAGGACAGCTACTGGCTGGCTTCAGTTCAGACCATCTCCGTGGCTGCATGCCAACCCTGCAAGGCCAGCTTGCTGTGATAAACTTCTCGTGGTGTGAGTGCGTGTGTGTGTGTGTGCGTGTGCACGCGCGCGTCTCAAGTCTCTCTCTCCTTTGAGTAATCCTTAAGCGTGACAATAACATGCAGCAGGATTTAAAAAAGGGGAAAAAAAGAGAAAGTAAAACATGCAGGAAGTCTATTCATAGACCAGGTACTCACCACGTTGACAAGACTTTAAGAGTGCGTGCAGCGCGTGTGTGTTCTGCCTGCTGCTACGGCAACTGCAATTCCATAGCTCATCCTGCGGAGACAACAGTGAGGAGAAGCTCGGAATTAATGCCCCTCATCGAACATGAATTTCCTCGGGGGGGGGGGCGGGCGGGGAGGGGCTGTCAGGCTGGAGCAGTGGTAACCAACCCTGTTCCTGGAGATCTACCATTCCTGTAGGTTCTCATTTCAACCCTAATTTAGCACACCTGACTGTACTAATTAGCAGCTCAATGCAGGTCTTTAGCTGTTGACTGAGGTGTGCTTTGTTAGGGTTGGTGTGAAAACCTACAGGACGGTAGATCAGCGGGAACAGGGTTGGTTACCACTGGGCTGGGGCCTACTTTGCTGCCTGTGACGTGGGTTCACCCGCAGTTAAAGAGGTGGACAGCTGACAGAAACAAGAAAAAACGCTCATTTTGAAAAACAGCACTTTTCAGAGAATCCCTGAGCTCGGAGCAGTAGGGTTAAATCTCAATTCATTCACTCCTTCGTCGGTCCCACTTCACATTTTACACTCTAAACCACAGCCTGAGCTGCACTTAGAGAACAAAACAAAAGAAAAATCTCATAACACATACTTGTTGGAAGACTGAAGGGAATTACAATATCACAAGATTTTCCACAACCAGCACATGAGCTAGGGAAATTAAGACAACAGCTTGCGGAGTGATTCTGAAACTGACTGTTTTTGAATCTGGTAAATCTTTAGACATACCTAAAGACTGTGCAACACCGGCTGGTCCATTCACAAAAAACACCAATGTTTAAGCACGCACCATGTGTAATTAGCTCACTCAAGCAGGTATAGATTTATACATTGATTATATACTAATTTTCTCATTATTGAATTTCCTGTTTGCTCCCACACTGCAAGCGGTCAATGAGCATGACTTCAGTTCTAGTCACGCCTCTCCCCCACAGAGCACCTGAGAAATCTTGTGAGGTCCTGTCAGTAGAGTTTCTCTCAGTGGCTTCAGATATCCGCACTATATACATCTGATAAACAGACCTATGGATCAGCTAAACAAAACCTGTGACCTCCCGTGCCTCTGTGAATGAGAGGTCAATCAGCTGCATCGTGATTGGTTGGTTTGACTGTGGACTGTCCTGGCGGCACACTCATTGGTCCAAAGTTAAGTTTAAGCGGGCTGTAAGCAGCAGGAGAAGAGGCCCCTCGATCTTTGAGCTCTCACACTAGACTGAGGTCAGTCCTTGTGACATTTGACCTCTGCCCTTTGACCTCTGAATCCACAGGAGTATTACTAGCAGGACACTGCAAGCTTGACAAATCAAAGGAAACAGGTTTTTGTTGACGAGCGCATTCCTCAGCGTGTTTTGTGATTCAAAGTTTTCCCAACAGCATATGGTTGAAATATGTTTAAAGCGTATGACTAAACAAATCCATCACATGAAATATGTTACACCAGCTTTTATCATTTACAACAAGAAATACTAGGACCAATACAGAATATCTGCATGTAACACAAAGCATTTATCACTTTAAGTAAGATTATGATTTCACATAGAACACAAACCTATCTCTCAGAGCTATGATATGTGCATAGGTAAAAAAAAAAAAAAAACTTCCTGGGTGTGGTACTGCCTGGCCAGCTAGATTACTGCCCCACATTAAGGGCAGCTCACAGCAACCGCTTACACTTACGCATCCAGTAAATATATGAATCAAATATCATCCCACCTCTGGACCCACGCACCCACTGGAAGAAGAATATTGTGTTTTCCCAGCTGATGTGTAACCATTTTATCAAAACACAGTCCAGTAGTACTTTTAAGCCACCAATTGCCTACGGCTGATTGAAAAGGTATCGTGTGTTACTGGTAAAACCAAGAAATTGATTGCCCTTACAGCTGAAGAAAATTCTATTACGGCTTGCGATGTGGAGCTTTGCGACACTTGATATGAACTAAAGCTTTGATGGCCCAGAGACATGTGACAGGGTTATAAAAAAACTAAAACAAACTACAGAGAAGCCCACAAGTAAAGTTTATAACCTTAATATGACTGAAAAGTTGGCAAAAAATATGGGAAGTAGCTGAAATGCTTAATATGTGACCTATATGGCAAGTGCCATTTTGTGCCAGGTGTTTTTCCCCTGTTCATCTATGAAGAAAGAGGTTTGTATATTCAGTGCTAATTTTTGACACTGTTAAATTTTACACTTACTCTATTAGTGGGAATTTTTGGAAGGAATGTCCGCCTGGAAGCAGGAAGTGCCCGGAATGCTGATAATCTGTAACAAAAATAGAATCAAGCAAGAGAGATATTAAGAATACAAAGTAAACGAACATTCAGCTGAAAATGTTTACAATTTACAATTTAGTCCTTTGGCAGATGCTTTTAGCCAAAGTGCCTAAAAAAAAGTACTGTTTACAATGATTACAGTCAATAGCGGAGGAAAAACATCATTTGGCTTATCCTGTTAATTCACCTCCCGTTTTCTTCCTCTGACAGACTGAACAGTCTTCATAAAAATTTTTTTATAATAATAAACAAAATAAAAACCTTCTATTTTTTTTCCAGAAGGTTCTGCATGTTCCAGTAATGTATCCTTTCAGACTGGAAAAAATACAGGTAAATGAAGCGACAGTACAGATAGGTCACCTGAAATGGAAACAACTGACTGCAGCAGCGTAGTAAGTGGGGAGAAAGGCGGCAATAATTCTAGGGGACCAAAGCCGGGGCAAGGGGGTTGGGGGTTGTGGGGGGGGGGCACAAAAAAAATACAGTAGAATCATGTATAACTTCATTCAACTGTGGTGGGGTCCAATGTGAGGTCTTTTCATGGAGCCCAAAATCACAGCACCCCTGACTAACTACAATCCTTGGTCATCAAGGGCCAGTACACTGAATATTCTGGTGGGGGGGGAATTAATAACTATGTGCATAAATAAATACAAACACCGTGGCATTACTAATGTAAAACGGACAAACAGACTGCAGGGATACAGACAACACACAGGTTATAATATACCGCCTTTACTGTGAAATTACCATAAAATTAAATGAACTGTATCCTCATCCCTCCCATGCAAATAGGAAACCGAGCTCCCCAGAACATCAATGAATGAGTACAAGAATTAGTTTCTCCTCTTTTAGCTGGTAATTAAATGCTGTTCTGGAGCCAAGATGAACGCACGTGTACCTGCTTTAGAAGTGGAATCAAGCTGGCCGTGTATTTCTGGGCTAATCTGCTCCGAAGTTGCCATCGTCTAAAATGCTGTGCGTCTGATCATCCGGTAGGTACGCACGGAAGGGTTTCATTGGACAGACTGATGACAGACGCTTTAATTAACTGTGTTATAAACCAGTCATTTAAGGACCAGAAGCCTCCTTCCTGCATTTAATTGCTTTTAAAAATAAGAAAAGCTACTGCCAGTGCCCTGTGAAGGCTAATGTGCGCTCACACATGGCTGTGTGGAGAGGTTCCTGGGGGTTCGGGAAACAACTGACAATGACAGAAAAAATATGCACATTGTTTTATAGGTGATAAACACACACACACACACACACATGGCCTATATTCAATTATGACTGGCTGACAGCTGTGCTATATATACTTGCATCTGCATAGCATGCTGCCTAATAACATTCTGACATCACTGTGAAAAGACATTCTAGAAAATAGTGAATATAACCAAAAATATAACCAGTTTTCATTTTTCTGAACAAAACAAATCTCAAGCCTACGCAGATTGCAACCTTGCAATCACCAAATAAAGAGGATCTTAGATAAGAGCTGGATTTTAGAATTCTAAAACAGAGTTATCTTGCTATCAAATTTCTATTCAATATACCTAGCAACCTAGCTAACAGACATAACAGATTTCTAAGTCTAGGGTGGAATTCAAAGTCAACTGACAGTTAACTGGATTTATATAACTGCTATATATCATATATATTGAGGTAACTGAGTTCCAAAAAGGAAAAAAAAAGCCACGTTTTTTCAGCATTTTCATAGACAGACACAGAAGCTCCACTTCCCCAAACAGCAGAGGAGATATAGCCTAGCACCTACACCACATCGGGCAAAGACGACAAAAAGCAAGCATTGCTTTTATAAACATACATTCTAGAAATAGCCTAGCTGTGGGCCAATCAAAATGCTTTACCTGCAGTTTGCCTACTTCCAGACATGAGCTTCACCACTTGTAATTACCACTTTCAAACTAGCTAACATTTACACTGAGATGAGCTTTAACAGCTTTCTGCCCCATAAGTTACTGACGTATGTGTGTGTGTGTGTGTGTGTGTGTGTGTGCGCGTGTCCGTGTCTGTGCGTTTTTCAGTTTTTTTCCACCAACCACTGAATCATAAAAATGACTAACAGGTTCAGCAGGCCGTGTTCGGTACAGAAAAGGCCCAGATGCAATTCAAAACTGTAATACTCTTCCGTCTTTCATCCTAATACCTAATTAAACTGATTTTTTTTTCTTTTTTTTATAAATACACCGCACCATTACAGACATATAATGCATACAAATAAACACTGAGGGAAGCGTGGATTAGTGATCAGAGATTAGGACTGAAGGTGTTGCTTTGGAAATGTCATTCCTCCCTCTCATTATTCCGAGGATCTGTTGGGGCTTAGGGGACAATCGTGAAGGAAGCGACATCGCATTCTGGACAAACTAACTTCTCAAAGCTGGTTTTTAACACCGTCCTCGGGGAAAATTAGGCCAAGGGCGCAAATATATTTGGCAGAGAGCGTCTGAGACTTAATGAACAGACTCGACTCGTTCTGTGTGTACTGATGAACAGCAAGGCCGAGCACTGCATTTCTAGAACTGCGAAACAACGTCAGAATTTAAAAACGTCAAATTAAGCAGTTTAGGTTCATGAGTGAAACCATACTTCAGACCCACTGATCTTTCAATTGTTCTTATAACCACAAAGTTGGTCTTAATCACTGTCAGTGAGGGAAAATGTGCCTATGAATGAACTGCTGAGCATTCTGCCATCTGAAAACAATACTGCCTCCTACACTCTCCATTGCCTCCTACTGGCCCACGGAGTGAACTACAACAGTGCAGTTTCCATCAGGTTGTGCAGTTTTACCTTCTGCGAATGCTTTATAGAACATATCCCTTTATATGAACTATCCCCTTTAACTGCAACTGCAAAACTGTTGCAAAACAAAACAACTGCAAGACTAACCTTCTGCAGAGCATTAAAGTGAACAGCGACTAAATGCAGTGCTAAGTTGTTGTCCTGTGAAAATGAAGAGAAATTAAAACTGTGAGCACTTTGGTGGGGTGGGAAGGAACCTCCTGTAAAGTGAACTGAGAAAACTGATGCAGGCCATTGGAGAACCGCTTCCCTCTAATAAATCCGAATTTGCAGACAGGTGTGATCTTAATTCACAAACACCTCAAGATGAAAAAGATACTTTTGGTTTCTCAGGACACCGAGGACTTCATGCTACATTGGTTATTAGCACGTTTGGCACCAGAAGGCTTAAACGGATTAGAGAAAAATTAGCGGTTGGTTGCAAACTTCATATTTATTATCGCAAAAAAAAGGATATGAAAATAATGACTCCAGAGGGCAGGCTAAACAACCGGCAACACTATAAACATTTCCAACAGTCAATTTATGCTTATGTATTTGTGCCAAGTGAAACTGTTTAACCGCTTATTAATTCACCATTAATAGCTCTGGAAAATCACTCCCTATGGAAATAAATAAAACAGCCCTGTGCATTCGCTCATGCACAATATTCTCTCTCCGCGGGAACGCGGCTAACTGGATCTGAATTTACTAAAGGCTCGGGCGTGCGGGCAGCGCTGTAAATGGTAATCTCCCTACGTCTGCCATCTTGCAACATTTGACTGCCCTTCATGGAACGGGTTCGGAGCCGAATCTATGATACAAAGGAACACAAGTGCGCTGGATATTTCTGAGAGATGGGTTTTTTTTTCTTCCAGAATTCAAATGACCCCTAAAGGCAACTGACAACTGCTGGATTGTGCGGAATGTGCTCTCTGAACTGTACAAAAGCCTCCAGCCTGCACAGCTCCACTGCAAACAAAAAACTGCCAAGTGCAATTATTCCCAACGTTTGAATTCACGGAAGTGTTCGTCTGAGCCGCAACATTTACAAAAGGCATACGGAATAAGGCACGGCCAATCCCTTTCTGATAACGAAGACAATAGAACGTCTCACGGATAAGTCAATACCACAAACAATATAAAAATAAATAACAATCAAGCCTTCCACTGATATGTCCCATTTGATGGCGTCTGATTTATGACTACTTGCCAGTTTCTCTGACATGCCAGTAGAGAACACGCCAAAACTACACACTTGACATCTAAACACTCTTTACTAGAAACTGATTCTTACACAAATTTGATAATTATTGCCAGCGCTGAATTACGGCTTATGATTTTCCAAAAGTTGAACTGTTTATGCTTGAACTGGCAAACACCTTTATCTTTCCTCCCAATTTCATACAAATATGATATAAGTGAATGAACTAGCAACCTTGGGCGGTATCACGTTGCTAACACAGTTTCTGAACAGGAAAAACGGAATTCACAGGATGGCAATGTTGTTTGTGGGAAAAAATATCACAACAAATTAAGAGGAAATAAATCTTGGCATAGAACACATTATGTACAAAAACTAGCTAATTCATATCTGTCTTAATCTATTTGTGAGTGTGTGTAACTAATAACTCAATATAAAGCATGTAAACTGGACCGGTAATACAATTTTCTTCTAATAGACCATTCAGTGCTGCATGAATAAAGCACACTCGCACCCTTATCTGAACACAAAGTCTGTGAAAATGACTGTTTCTCTGTGCTTACTTGTTCAATTTACAAATCTCTAATTTAACACCTTCCCCGGCAACCTAAGAGGTTGTGCAGGATGAAAGGAACGTAATGCCAACACGTCCGATTAAATATACAATAATTTATCTTTCAAATAAATACCAAGCTCCTGTTATATAGCGTGTTATGGAAAGTCAGAGCAATATTTTCCACAGGGGCAAATGGCTTATCTGTGTCAGTTAAGTAATTCAGGCCGAACAAAGATGGTCTTCAAACTCCTTCTATTCATCGCTGGACGTGTAATTATCCGCAGTTCATAGTCTAGACGTTACCGCTTTTCCAGTATTTAAGACCCTTTGCAACATGCGTGCTGCTCTTAGCAAGCAACGTTAAATCTGAGGCAGATAAATTAGCGAAGAATGCAATAAAGGACACAATGAAGTTTATCCGCCAAACCTTGCTGCTTAAATGAGATTTCTTTGAAATGCAGATGAAGAGGGGGGAAACTAGATTAGTGAATTTTAGCCGCTGTCAACATCATAACAAAATACAAATACAATTGTCCACTGGTGTTATCTTCTGGCTTCCATCTGCTGTCTCCTTATTTACATTCTTTGATTTACTATGCAGATCTAAATAAGTCACATCAAGGAAGGCTTACAGCACAATGGCTTCTTAAGCCTTACATCAAGGTATTTGAAACTGAGGCCCTGAAAGAGGGGGCTGCCATCAAAGACATATCTCTAATGAACTTCCGTTTCGGAGGAGGCGGGGGTGGGGGGGTTTGGCGGTTAATGCGGCCCCCGAAAGAGGAAGAGGCCTCGAATTGCGACGACCCGAACAGGAGGCGAATGTCTACACGGGCCGCTGATGAGATTACCACGCCGCGGGTCCCCACCCGGGTCCGACGCCGCGTCTACGGCGGTCCCCCGCGATGGGGACCTGTTACTCGCTTTTTACCGAAAAGAAAACCCGTCCGTCGTCGCTTTTATCGACTTTTGTAAGAAAACGGGGTGGGTTAAATAAACGATCGAGTAGATAAAGCGGGACTGGGAGGGGTCCGTCGGGTACCGTTTACATCAGGTGACCGGTGAATGTGTGCCCTTCGCCTTCTGATTGGCTACAGTGGGGATGGCTCACGTGGACAGCGCCGCCCTGTACATGTGCTTTGACTGTGTACCGGCCTGCTTCAAATGCACCGCCCATAACGTTCTGCCACACTTCTCCAGTATGTCCTGTATACAGACAGCTGCCATGTTGGCCAAGACAATCCTTCAGCTAGGCATTCTGGGATATTTCTAAGAGGAAGCTGGGTCCTAGAAGTCCTCTCCATGCCAGTTCCCAAACACCAGTGCTGCTCCCAGCTTATCGGGGCACCTGTTCATTCCACTAAGAGTGTTGATGTTCTTACATCCCTATCCATTAGCCTTTGTACACCATGCTGCTCATGACAGTCCTGCAACTGACGCAGAGAACCTCAAGAATCTCACTTGTTCTTTTCTTTTTTTTAAGGGGGGGGGGGGGGGGGGGGGGGCGGCGGGGGGGGTGGTTTGTGTGCCACCAGCCTTCAGAGGATAAGCGGGTGACCGCGGGGGGAGTTGTGCGTGTATGTGCCTGAGCGCTGAGCGTGTGTGTGTGTGTGCGTGTGTGTGGGGGGGGGGGGGGGGGGGGGGGGGAATTGGCACGCGCGATCGGAGATTGTGCCACAGGGCCCGGGGGGACGAGGAGGACACGGTGCCCGGTGCGTGTCGGGCACGCCTGCCGCTCGCCCGCCCCTGGGCATGTCACGCTTTACGCGGCTAGCGCCCAGAGGGGCGACAGCCGACACCTCCCCCCTCTCCCCCCTCTCCCCCCCTCCTCCTCCTCCTCCTCCTCCTCCCTCTTCCCATCCTGGGCATGTAGAACCCTACACCCCCCCCCCCCCCAAATCTCTTCAAATCACGGGCACTGTTCCAGGAACAGGAGTTTAGACCAGGAGCTGGAGCTGTGGGGGTGTGTGTGTGTGTGTGAGTGTGTGTGTGTGTGTGTGTGTGTGTGTGTGTGTGTGAGAGTGGTGGGGGGGGGGGGGGGGGGTGTCCCGTGGCTGCTCGGCGGAAACAACAGTTGTCTTTTTTTCGCTGGGTTCCGTTCCAAGTCGGCCGAGAGCCAAGGCACATTTACAACCGCAAGGGACCCCCCGCCCCCCGCCCCGCTCTCCCCTTGTTTAATGAAATGACAAAACAACAGATTTACATATGCGAAAACAGGTGCTGTAACAGGTTTGACTCCTCTTGACCTGAAAAATGTGTTTCTTTTTTTCTATTTTTTTGGGGCAAAAAAAAATAATTATAAAGAAAAAAAGGGGAAAAGGAAAAAAAAAAGTTTATCTGCAACAGCTGCCCCCTCAAGGTATTTGGGCTCTGATGGGTACTCAAATCTACACCATCTGTGCTGCTGGTTGCCAGTAGTGACAATCTAAATTAAAAACCACTCATCAAATATTATAAAAATAAACCATTGTGTTGCTCTGTCCATATGCCGCGGCTGTTTATCTCCAAAGTTGCCGTATGACAACTGAAGGCTTCTGACTGTCCATTACTCTCCTCCCATCCCAAAACAGTTACCTACATCAGCCCCCCCCCACACACACACACACACACTATTACCTCCATCACCCCCTCTCAACACAGTTACCTCCATCAGCCCCCCCCCCCACACACACACACACACACACACTATTACCTCCATCACCCCCTCTCAACACAGTTACCTCCATCAGCCCCCCCCCCCACACACACACACACACACACACACACACACTATTACCTCCATCACCCCCTCTCAACACAGTTACTCCCATCAGACCCCCCTCCCTACACAATTACCCCCATCAGCCACCCCCCCACACATTATTACCTCCATTAGCTCCTCCCAACTCAGTTACCCCCATCAGACCATCCCAACACAGTTACCTCCATCACCCCCTCCCAACACAGTTACCCCCATCAGACCATCCCAACACAGTTACCTCCATCACCCTCTCCCAACACAGTTACCTCCATCACCCACTCCCAACACAGTTATGTTCATCACCCCCTCCCAACACAGTTACGTTCATCACCCCCTCCCAACACAGTTCCCTCATCAGCCCCTCCCAAAACAAGTACATCCATCAGCTTCTCCCAACACAATTACTCCCATCAGTCCCCCCACTGCATGACAGGCTTCAGTGTCATTTTGCTCAGTCCTCTCGCTGGATTGCATCCGATTCCATCACCCAAAAAACCGCAAAAGCAGCAGGCAAAGGCCCCACAAGCCGCCATTATATACGCGATGTAGGCATTACTGTCAAAATAAATAAATAAATAAGCAAATAACGCTGACAAACACCCCTTTGTTGACGGTAATGTCTGAGGTGCTGTCAGGATCAAGTGTTAAATTGCGGTGTTAAAAGCAGAGAGTGCTCTCTGGCAGGAAAGGTCCCGGACATGATATTTCGGGGGGCTTAAGGGGAAGGAGCGAGGCGCTCGGGGTGACGCTGAACTGTGAAGGTTCGGCTCGTATTTGCATAAAAAGGTAGAACCCTAATGAGGGTGGCGTTCAAAATGTGAAGGCTCGTTTGTAACCGCATAACAGGTAGATGCTCACTTTCGCATGTATGCATTCCTAATGATCCCTAATGACAATGTGTTTGCATTTAAATACAACAAGGACCATATATTTAATCTTAACCTGAAACACAACCGTCTGCTACCACATTTGTAAATATAATGTAATTTATTACTTTTTTTTTTTTTTTTGCTGTTCCCATACAATGAATCTAGTTGTTCTCAGGGCTGTTGTCAAAAGGCTTTGAGGGCTGTCCAAAATAAATAAATAAAATGAAATAAAACTAATTTAGGAAAAACAAAAAGCAAAAAATAACAGCATTAAAAAAAAAACTGTTTTGTCCTCAAAATGTCCACCTGTTTTTTTCCAAAGACAGACGATTCGCTGCGTTCCCCTGTGACCACCCCCCCCCCACCCCCCCTTACCCCCCGTCCCCCTGTTTTTATTTAGAAGAGGGGGGCAGGAGGAGGAAGCGTGACCCTCGGTGAGCACTGTGGCTCCCTCCCCAGCACAGTCGGCAGAAGGTAGCACCATATGCCTCCCCCCCGAGCTGGCTGCTCCTTCTGAGGCCTAATATGCCTGTCAAAAGACGTTATGATCACAAATCTTTTCTTTCCCCCCCAAATGTATTTTTTTGTAACATCTAAGAAACAAATAACCTCCACCGCCACCACTCCCCCACCACCACCACCACCCCCCCCCACCCCACCCCAACATTGTTCCCGTTCTCTGAACCCATCCACTGAAATGAAGGTCAAAATTTTGTTGCTTTAAAAAAAAAAAAAAAAAAAAATTAAAGATAATTAAAATAAAACCGCTTCACATGCATGGCATGCACAAGGTCAGACAACAATGGCAATTATACAAAAAAAAAATACAGTACATTTCAGATCGGCCGAGTTGGATATTTAACCTTGATCGTACGTCCATCTGAAACGCAGAACGTTGATGTACTAAGCACTCCATTGTGTCCACACACGACACGTTCAATTACGTGTCATAAAAACACGTTTAACTTTTCCCTGTGATTTCTCAGCGCTTGGACGGCGACGTGGAAACAAAACGCCGCACGACCCCGACGGTAGAAAAATGAAAGCCCCCCCACCCCCCCCATTTCATCCACACTCGGTCATCAAATGTGAAAATCTCAGGTGACGGTTAATCACCTTCGGTTTCTGCATATGAAAGCAGGCCGTCTGACGGACAGAGAGAGCGAAACGCCACGGTTACCTACACAATATGGAAATGCGTCAAACTCCTCCGAAGGTCATAAAGACTTTTTTTTTTGAAGTGAGTGCATACATTATACAGGACATTAAATGTGCTCGACCGCTAAAACGAAGAACATTAACAAAGCGGAAAGAAAAAGGAAAAAAAAAAGAAACGCTAGTTTCTCTTCCTGAGGTCTGAAAGCTACGCACGCAGGCCCAATTAGTTTTAACATGTGTTTCGAAAAAGATTTCGGACCGCGTCTTAAATGGATTCATTTAGCAGACTTTTTAAACATCCACCACCATTTTGAAATCTAGTCATTACCTTTTTTTCCCTTTTGCACTCAGCAAAGATGTAATTCAATGAGCCTTAAATATGATTATTACAATTCTTTTATCGTGACAAAAAGAGAAGAAGAAAAAAAAAAAACAACTCAGATGTCATCATCGTAGAACAGAATGACGGTCGGGTCAGGTAGCGAGCCTTGGGAGAGAAGTGGTTTTTTTCTCTCTCTCTCTCGCGGGTTCGTATTTGAGTGGTTTGTCATGTGGAACTATGGTCTTCTCAAGTAACCGAAAGCCCTTCGAGCGCTGCCACTGGAGTGCACCGGCCGCTTGTTACACAGGCCAACAGCAGCACTGATATATGTAGGCTATATATCAGGCCCGGGTCAAACACCTACTTGAAATTCTTTAACCGTTTATGCGCTGGTAAAAAAATAAACAAAAGATAATTTTAAAAAAAACGTGAGAATACACCTACAGATCTGCTGGAGAATTTGCAGTGAGGCAAGCTATGAGAAAGACTGTGCAGTCACATGAAAGAATTGTAGAATTGTGTTCTGGTCAGTACTATTATTTTCAGTACATCTGCTAAAATTTAACAAATGTCTTAAAAGGTTTAAGTTTATGAAAGAATTAGCTACTGGACCCAGGTTTGATATGTATACATATATCACACACACACACACACCCACACACACACACACACCTTTATAGTGGAGGATAATGATGACTTGCAGGGTCAGCGTCAGTCTCTGAATTTGAATAAGCAGTTTATACAGAGGAATTCAGTCTGCTCACATCCAATAAAACTGATTCATGAAATATTTAAGCAAAAGTCACAGATTCCACCCCAACACAGTTTAGCTTCGAGAACAAAAGGAAAAGCAAACATTTACCATTTTCACATCTGCTTGCATACGCAACCTGAATCTCAAAATCACGCTGATTTAATATAGCAAGCAGGTGTGGCTGAATCCAGTCAGAGTAGGTAGTGGTGCCATGTACTGTGTGTTTGAGCGTAACACCACGCAGTTCCTTACAAGCCGTTTGAAATACAAACTGAACACACGGCAGGAAATCTGCGATAGTGCACACACGCTGCCTGACTTGTGTTACCACAGCATTACTGGTTTAATCCAGCAGCAATTTCTGTACCAAATTCCACCAGTAGACTGTTTGGTGTGATCAGTCTTTGGCCATCATGGACCAAGGACCCTTGTCAGACAGTGGGTGAGTTCTGGCAGCGCAAATCCACAGTAGAAAAATAAAAATATATAAAAATTAAAAATAAAACAACAAAATTAATTAAATAAAAATGATGACTTCAAATCTGCAGCCCTGGAGGCACTGGCTGATGTGGGTCAGTGTTTACAGTACACATCTATCTGCCGGCTATTTCAGTCTAAGTGACAGTGACCTTGCCACTTCCAACAAATAACACGTCCGTCAGGGGTGGCAGCACAGAACACTGACCCTCCTTCTACAGAGACTTAAATAAGACAAAGTGCCACTCTGAATCATGGAAAATAAACCTACACACTAGCAATAAAAAATATAAGCATGATAATAACACCACCATATTCAAGGAATCAACTAAAGCTTTGTTCAAAAAAATGTGTATCTGAATGCATGCAGGCATAAGCCATGCTTTCCCAGCACCTGAATTGTTTTTAAGTGGGAACATTCTATGCCCTCACAAGCTAGTCTGAGCATCCAATTATTGTTCTGTTTTCCAAGATCATGGATGTTCTCAATTCATGTTAACTGAGATCTTTTTCATTTATTGATATCTCGAGTAGCAGATCTAAAGATGCCTTGAAATAACCCGCCCAACCACAGTGAAGGCAAAGGTTAAAGAGTAGCCAACATGAATGCCTGTTCCATCAGTGGCCATCTAGAGATGTTATCTCATGTTCTCTGTAAGAAAAGGTGTGGTTGCAGTCAAAGATTTCTGGTTGAACCTGTTCGCATTCAAGTCATGTTTCAGAGGGGAAAATAGAACCCAGATGTCCAGGAACGTCCATTGTTAAAACTGGAACTCCACCACATTTCCAAGAATGGCTCCTTCTGAAGATTGGCTCCTTACAGATCGTCAGCTGGACATAACAGTTGACTGTGCATGTTAAAATAAATGAACGAAAATGCTTCATTCTAGAATGGAAAAGCTGTTTAAATAGCTAGCTGGCCACATTCTCTGCACAAGGCAAATCTTAATTTTAAACTTGTACCAGACACAATATAATTTGAATGAATGCGGTGAGATGATTATCACACCACAGGTGTTCAAATGCGTGTTCAGAGGTTAACTGACTACACAGCGCTGGAGTTCCCTACAAGCAGTGACTAGCAAGCATGATACTTTCCATAATCTCTGATGCGTGATTTTATTTTAAACCTCCAGCCTAATCCTTTCACTATAACCATTTTCCCTGTTTTTTTTCCCCCCTCCTTTGCATATTACCCTTCATCAAGTGACAACTGGGTTTTTTTCAGGTGCTAATCTCAATTTCATACTATGTCAGGATAACATTTCATGGCATAAACAGGATAATCCCAATTAAATAACAACAATTTTACAGAGATCAGGGCTGTGTGCTTTGATACGGTTGCGAGGTGAAGCCCTACCAGACGGCAGTGAGTCAGACCGCCCGGTAGCTTGGCGAGTAATTTGGAAGTTAAGAGTGCTTCATTTCTCCAAAGCTCCAACCATTTAATTGAGCATTAACTCTTTGAAGTGTAGGTATTTTTTTGGAATGTTTTTTCAAAATTCTAAGTGAGTGTTCTAGAACTCCATTGCTTTCAGTTACCAGTAGTGATTGCGACATTAGCATTAGAATGTTCCGTTAAGAACATGCTAATCGCATATTTGTCATCTCACACCTAAAAAGGTTAATAGTCACTTTAAGCTCTGTACGCATCACAGACTTAAAACACACGTGTAGGCCACACTACGGGGATTCTGATAGGGTGACAGGGTACGTTACATACAAGAAGTAGCAAAACCTCTTTTTGTCATCGTTGAAATTTACACATAGGCAAACAAACAAGCGTAAACTGAAAAAAAAAAGTGAATGAATTTGAAATAAAGTTAAACGGTAAATCTGCGCTTTGTAAAAGTCTGATGCCCGGGTGGTACACCTAGCTAATACAGTAGAGACACTTTCCATGATCCGAATGAATGCTAACTTTGCTAGCACTTTTTATATGCCCATAAACGGCCGTGAGGGAGGGCTGTCAGTCAGCGGGCTTGTAGCTCAACAGTGACACCTCTGGCCATCTGAAAAGCTGCGGTTTGCTTGCACAGCCGATAAAGCAAAACTGCATAAAATCAACACTGATAAGAGTATATTTCACTCTGATATCGCGCTGTTCATCCAGGGTGGACACGCTAAACTCTGTTTGAGTTGAATTAACTCTAAGCCGGCGTAAAAAAAAAAAAACGGTGGCTGGCTGTCTGCGTTTCAGAGGAAGGTGTTCGCTACAGAGCACGCTCCCGAACTGAATCAGGAAAAAGCCAGCCGAACTGCTGGTATTTGCTGTTTAGCACTCCAAAAAAAAAAAAAAAAAAAAAACTTCATTGAAACTTCACAATAAAATGTTCGGTTTCAAATCAACTGCCATAGAGCACACGCTATTCCTGCTGGACTCATAAACAGGCATAGCGTGGCATTAACGCAGAATATTTCACCCTCATATCCGCCGCGTCAGCTGTGCGTGACACAGATAATGAAGCAGCGCTGCTCTGAGAACTGTTACCCCAGTCCAGACCACGGTGCCCTCCATCTACTGGGATTTTTACTTAAAACATAACAAACATGTGGGGGGCTCACAGCAGGCCAGCCCCCACGAGCAGCATTTCGACAGGGGAAACTTTAAATTTGCCTTCCGGAAGGCCGTGAGCCTGAGGTGCCCGCGACTCCGTCCACGAAGCAACGGGGTGAAGCAAAACACTCGCACGCTTCGCTCGGTCAGAATTCTGAACCGTTCTGTTCTTTTCATTTTTCCCGAGCATTTACTTTCGCTGCGTCCACTGACCTTGCCAAAGACGCCTTCTGAGCCAAAGAAATATACATATCAATGCATCACAGTTAAGAAAAATAAACTGCAATACAGAGCTAAGCATACAAAATTTCTACATTTACAATTTAATACCGCACACACAGAAGCATTAAACTGATGCTGATGTGGATAATTGCAAGTCCTAGACAGCCATACAGAACGTAAGTAACACATTCTTTTATCTAAAAGTCAATCTATCGGAGTCTGACAGCTAACAGCATTATGATCTGGTAAACAAACACTTTCACATAGTACAAGAGTGGTATTAAAGGCCAAAACTGTCAACACAGATCCCATTGAAGCTGGTGAGGGGGGTGGGGGTGGAGGGAAGGATGGGGGGGGAGCAATAAATAAATAAAATATATAAGCTGTTGATCACCTCTGGTTGCTTTAACTAGCACGGAGGTTGTCATGGAAACATTTCTAGGAAGTTCAGAGTGATAAAAGCAGAAACATTTCCAGTTTAATTGCTATTAGGCTTGGCGCTGCAGTTTATTCGCACTTGATGCCCGTGCATTATAAAAGGCAGGCAGGCAGGCGGTACGTATGCGTACACGTACAAAATTAAAACTACTCCCCCCCCCCCCCCCTCACCCACCCCTCCACCACCCCGACCCCCCCCCCCCCCCGCCCCCCACCCCACCCGCCAAAAGAAAAAAGAAAAGACTGAACACCTCCGAGGTGGAACGCGCGATGCGTCTGGTGAAAATAAAGGAGGGGGGAAAGGGAGGAGATTTAAAAAAAACAAGAGAGACAGAAGGAATCTGGAGTTCACTGGATGAAAAGGGAGAGAGAGGCTATGAGCCGGGAAGAACAGGGGAGAACATCATTTTGCACCGAGAAAGTAAAAAAACAGGCTGACATCAATAAAGCTGTTTAACTTCAATAAAAAAGCAAAAACACAAGCGTTTATTCCCCCCCCCACCCCCCCCCACTCTCATCAATGCAATCTTCTCATTCACATATACCAAAGGCACAGACTTCCATTTCCAGCACAAATTTCATTAGACACTCTGTCGGTATGTTCTCCTCTTCTTTAAAACTAACAAACAATGGTGAGGACACTACTCTGGTTCAGGGATTTAAAAACAACCTACGAACTTGCATTTGATTCAATCAACAAACTATCAAGCTCTTATCTTTTTTGTAAACTTGTGAACACTGTACAAACTATCTCTGAACGCTGATAATTTTTCTATGAAATGATACCAGAACACTGTTGAATGCAGGCACAATCAATAATGAGTCTTTAAAAAATAAATAAATAAATGAATAAATCAATGCAAATGGCCAAATAATGTAACAGCAAAGTATCCAGCGGGGACTGGTGGTCATTTGTCAAAAGCGCATCATGAAGTGCAGCAGCTCAT
>NC_049207.1:47843854-47886354 GCF_013347855.1 Anguilla anguilla | reverse complement strand
GACCACCTGCCGAGGGCAGAGAGAGGTGAAGCTGTGGAGGGAGACAGGAGGACCGGGGAACAGACCGGTCTGCAGGCACGGGGGGGGGGGGGGGGGTGGGGGGGGCTGTATCTGAATTAGCTCAGTGTGTGTGTTTGTAGCTGAATTAGCTCAATGTACACACTGTGTGAGTTTGTATCTGAATTAGCTCAGTGTGTGTGTTCGTAGCTGAATTAGCTCAATGTACACACTGTGTGTGTTTGTATCTGAATTGGCTCAATGTACACACACTGTGTTTGCGTGTATTTGTGTCTGAATTGGCTCCGTGTATACAGTGTGTGTTTGTATCTGAATTTGCTGTGTGTGTGTGTGTATCCAAATCAGTTTTGTGTAAATACAACGCAAGCCTTTATCTGAATTATCTCAATGTAAACATGGTGTATGTCTGTATCTGAATTTGCTCAGTGCATGCTTGTATCTGAATTAGTTTGTTGTAAACACAGTGTGTGTATTTGAATTTGTTCAGTGTAAACACTGAGTATGTTTGTATCTGAATTAGCTCAGTGTAAGCATGGTGTGCGTCTGTAGCTCAATTAGCTTAGTGTAAACATGGTGTACGTCTGTATCTGTATTAGTTCAGTGTATTACAGTGTTCAGTGTTCAATACAGTGTGTGTTTGTATCTAAATTAGCTTGGTGCAAACACAGTACTGTGACTCTGCATATGAATTAGCTTTGTTTGAATATAGCGTGCCTCTAAATCTGAATAAACTTGTGTGATTACAGTGTAGCTCTAAATCTGAACTAGCTCAGTGTGATTACAGTGTACATCTAAATCTGAATTAGGTCTCTGTGATCACAGAGTACCTCTAAATCTGAATAAGCTCAGTGTAATCACAGAGTACTTCTAAATCTGAATTATCTCAGCAGAATAAATGCAACTCTAAATCTGAATTAGTTGAATCTGGTCAAACTCAGTTTAGTAAAAATCCTGGTTATGCGGTCCTTCTTTTCTCAACCAACCTGGAGCACTGAATTTAAAGGTCTGAAGTTATGAAAGGTCAAACTATAATGACAAAAACACATTTAATTAAAGGAGGAAAGGAAACGGTGTGGGGTGTTTGCTTGATATCATTATGCTGGCAAGGCTCCACTCCAACACAGTGACCCGCGAATGGCCGAGTCCATCTTCTCCGTGATGAAGTGCTGCATCCTTCCAAAGGCGCAATCAAGGATGATTTCGGGAACTGTGAAAATGCGTTATGCTAAGTGTAGAGTGCGTACTCCAGGTGTCCTGCATTGTTTATGAAATTATTTATCTCTCTTTATTATTATTATTATTTTTCAGTTTGTTTGTTCGGATACGGGGTGATTTGCCTCGCCGGCGGCTATCAAGTGTGGTTCGGGGGTGCGGGGGGGGGGCATTTGTCTTTGTTTACCTGCGCCTGCTTTCTGTCTGATTGTGCCCCCCCCCCCCCCAACCTGCGATTGCGTTGATTGCTGATCGTTTGCTCACTACGCCATCGATCCCCAGGGAAGCCCCCCCCCCCTGCAAAACCCAGCAATCAGGTGATCACAACAAGCCCACTCTCATTGGTTAACTAGCCGCCCCCCTGTATTTTCCTTCTGCTGTCTGGGGCTCCTGGTTTGTAACTGCCTTTGAAGGGGAAATCAAAGCGTATCTCTCCTCTCCCAGTGAACCCTGATGATCAGAGAGGGAAGAGACTCAACCTTGTTTACACTCTCTCTCTCTCTCTCTCTCTCTCTCTCGAGAACATGTCCATCTTGACATTGCGACATCCCTTTTTTCTCGCCACGGCACGAACGCGGCCGTCCCCTGCCCTTCGCCCCAGCCAATCGCTCGCTCCCGCGCCCGTCTAATTAAGCGATATCAGACGACCGGGCTGCCGCCGATTACATCATCGGGTGAATGTCGCGACACAGTTCCCCCCCCCGGCACCTCCGTGAAGAATAAAGGAAGCACATCTCCTCCTTTTGTTTTCGGGATTCTCTTCGGGAGTCGGAACGCCGTCCCGGCGCGGCGGGGGACCCGCGCGGCGGCGGCGGGACTCATTTGCATAAAGAGGAGCGCCGCGCGATTAATTGAAGTCAATCAGCGGCAGCGTCCCTAAAAAGGCTGTCTTGTTGTGAGGGTGGAGTGGGCTTTGTTCATTACACGCGGCTTTAAGGTTCTTAATTACCTTTGCCGAAATGCTTGTATGAATCGCGGCTGACAGCTAATTACTGCCATTGAAAAGGAGGTTTGGAGTCTGTTCCGCTGCACCGTGTATTCTTACAGTGATTCCCAAGCTCTTTGTGCATGGGTGTCCCATCTAATGCATATGCGGTTGGCCTATATTTTTACATAAAACTGACACGTGTGTCATATATTAGGTGAGTTTTTGTCTGCAGACATGGTAAATAATAGGAAAAGAATGTAGACAAGCACTGAGAACCACCAAAGACAGCAAGTGATCTACTCATTTTCCTTCTTTAACCTGCTGTTAAAAAACCTCCTTAAATCTCAACATTGTTAATTCCTTCACATTTTAGGCATTTAGCAGGTACTAATATCCATGGTAACTTACAGCTTTACATTATTTTACATGCATTTCGTTTATACGGCTGTATGTTTTTACAGAAGTGATTCAGGTTAAGTGCATTGCTCAGCTGTATAATTGCAAGTGCCGCACCTGGGAATTGAACCCGCAACCTTGCTGTTCCAATTTAGCCTTTTTGCTGAATGTAAATCTGCTCTGTGGAGGAAAAAGAAAATAGCAAGATAAAATAATCGACTGCTTTTGTATGCTTTGGACTGATCCACAGGTGCATAAAACCCTTCACATTGCTGTACTTAGACGCTCAATGCTTTTATGAGATTCATGGTTATTGTATGCTATCATACTTTACTGCCAAATAAAAGACAGCTGTCACTGTAAAACATGTTCAGTATGCACACATTGGTTACACTAGATATAGTTGATTTGCTATGATCATGTCAGTGAAAATCATGCAATCCTGTTTAACTTGTATATGTCCTACAACTCAGTTTCCTGTATTTGGTCCCTCATTGTAAATCTTGCATGCTCTCAGCTTCCTGTTTGTCTCATTCTGGCCCCTCATGGAGACCCACACATACACCCTACTTCCTGTCTCTATTGGGCCCCACATTGAGACCCACACATACACCCAGCTTCCTGTCTCTATTTGGCCCCTCATTGGGACACACATACACCCAGCTTCTTGTTTATCTCACTTTGGCCCCTCATTCAGACCCTCACATACACCCAGCTTCCTGTTTATCTCATTTTGGCCCCTCATTCAGACCCTCACATACACCCAGCTTTCTGTCTCTATTTGGCCCCTCATTGAGACCCACAGATGCACCCAACTTCCTGTCTCTATTTGGCCCCGCGTTGTAAATCATCCCGGGAACCCAGCTTCCTGTCTCTCACTCTCTCATCTCTTTCTGGGTCCGCGTCACCGTATTGCTGCTGACCTTGTAGCTCGGCGAGCTCCTGCTGGAAGTGACAGATACTTACTCCGCGCGATGAAAAGGCCTTTTAAAAACAAAAGGCGTATTGATTCATGAAACAATAAATACAGACGCGAGTAGCGCGCTCCCTTCCCCTCCCCTTCCCCATCCGCCGGTGGGGCTCCTCGCTGTTTAAAAACCCCGCAGAGAAGTCAATTTCCATCCAGGGAGATCAATCTCCTGTCAGGACTGATGTCCGTGACAATGCCGGGCCGGGGGCCGGGCGGAGCGGTCACGCCCAATCCGCCGGCCTTATCGGCGCATTAGCCCGCAGCAGCTGCCAATCAGGCGGCCCCGCGGCCCGCGTGCGTTATGTACGGTTTCGGCCTTGCCAGCGCGAGATAACGGAGAGCCCCTGTCTCCCGTCTCCCAGAGGCCCGGCCTCCAAATAGATTACGTATTGACCATAACAATCCTCCGGTTTGTGTTATTATTTTACCTCGCGCTCTTGTTCTGGAGAGAAAGATGGAGTGAGGGAGGGGTGGAGGGGGGTGGGGGGGGGGTGGGTTAGTGAATTTAATCCCACTGCTAAGATACAGGCTTTGTCCTAGGAAATAACTGACACATTTAAGCCAATTTTACTGTGTTTAAAAAAAAAAAATTGTTATTCTTATATTATTCTGAAGTTGTCTTTTTTTGGATAGATTTTTTTGGATGAAATAAGGAACAAAGTCTCATTAGAACAGCACAGGTTATTCATGCTGATGTAGAAATGTTGTATTTACCCATAATGTGGCTGAGTGAGGTCAAAGGTCAAGTTTTTCCTGACCTGAAGTGTTTCAGACCTGTTCAGTTCTATGTCTGAACTGCCAATTCGCATTGTTAAACTGTTCTGAATAGGAGCATCTGCTCAACGAATGTAATCGAAGATAACGCCTGTCTGTTCAGACAGCCGATCCGAATTCCTTCTGTAAATATGTAGTACTTTTTCCTTTTTTTGCCTTTGCTGGTGTCTACGAAACCGATTCACTGTTTCCACATTCTGTTTTGTCTTGAATGTTCAGTTGCAAACATGAGAAAGTGTTGCATTTTTAATTTGTTTATTTTCCTGAGAAAGTCATGCTTTATTTGAAATAAAAGTAGGAAAATAAATTTGTTACCCAACATTAAAGGCAGAGCGTATTAACATTTGATTGAGTCTGGGCCTGAAATCTGTGGAGTATCAAGAAGGATGGTTCAAGAGGACAATTCATCCTTTGCATTTTAATGAGTATTTTTCCAAAACTCGGGACATAATCTAATGGCTAGTGTAGCAATTACTGAAGTCCGGCAAAGTCCACCAAGGCAATCTTCTCCTGCACTATAATTTTCATTAATGCATCCTTGTGGAACTGCTAAAAGATTTCCTAATGAAATTTGGCCTGATTTGTAATACTGAGCTCTGCAGTTACCACAGGCCAATATATCGCTCCGATGTGCAAAAGCATACGAGGGCAGAATCAAACAACGCACCGCTAAACCACAGCTAGCCTCATCGGTTACGATTTGTGCACCTTACTGCTGGTCTGAATGCCTGCTGCCGGGCTAATTTCCGGACCGGACGCTTTTAATGCAGAGCTTTGCAAAAAGCCACCCTTTTTTCTCGCGGACAAACTCATCTTCCTGTCCGTTCTACCCCAGGCTGTAAGTGGTCACTCCATCACCAGGAGATGCTTAAGCTATGGACAACAGCTTACTGGTTAGGGCGGATAAGATGAATCTTTTGTGTCACAAGTAAGCGGGTATAGAGCCTTGATCTGTCCGCGTGCTTCCGAATAGATCTGAACCATAATTGTAAGGCCGCTGTCGAGTCGACGTGTAGTGTTAATAAAAGTCCAGCTCGCTTTAGTCTTTTACGGTTTTTCCGTTGTTGTTTATCTTTTGCGCTAGGGTCTGTGTTCTCCTGATGCATTTTGGGTCGATGCAAGCTCGGCCTTGTTTTCTCATGTCGTTGAAAATAGGACCGAAAGTGCCAACGGCAGACAAAGCAGCGAGGTGTGAACCGGCCGCTGACGCGAAAGCCTGGTAGATTGCTCTCGGCGTCTGCAGTGCTGGCTTAAGCTATGACGCCACAATACCGGACTTTTAATATTTTCACATATCAAATTATTGGATTATCAACGCTAGGCACGAGCAACAGGAAGCATATCAAATCGCATTTGTGTGTCGAAAAAAATGAGATGCACGCTCTTTTTCAATTAGATTTCAGCATAAAAGGATTCCACAGCCTCTTCCCCCTCCCCACCAAAAATCAGTTAATTAATTTCTTTAGCCGCTGAAACTCAGCCACTGACGTGACCTGATTTTATGAAAAAATATGTATTATTATTATTTTTTTTTAAATATATTCTTTCACAACTGTGTCTGGAATGTAGTTGATACAGATCCAATTTAGGGTGCAAACACATTTTTCTTTAGGTTTTATTTATTTATTTCTCTATTCATCTCTCTCTCTCCCTCTCTCTCTCCCTGTCTCGCTCTCTCTCTCCCTCTCCTTTATTCAGACGTTGAGGCTGGAAATGAAGCCCCATTTAGGTCAGTTTTTCCCAGCTGTCTGTATAGAGGCAGCAGGGCCAGGTCTGGTATATCCCCATTAGATCTCAGAGGACAGTTACCCTGTGATTGATGGTGAATTAATGCCGTGCAGGAAAACCCTTTCTTTTGTTCCTCAGCATTATACAAATTAGGCCTTACAACTTCACCCCCCGCCCCCCCCCCCAACCCCCCCATACTACTACTATTACTGCCACTGCTACTACTGCTGCGACTGCTACTACAGCTGCTGATTCTGCTACTACTGCTACTGATATTCCTAATACTACTGCTGCTACTAATATTGCTGCTACTACTGCTGCTATTAATATTGCTACTACTACTGCTGCTGCTACTAATATGTCTGCTACTACTGCTGTTACTACAGCTGCTGATGCTGCTACTACTACTGCTACTGCTAATACTGCTACTGCTGATACTACTGCAACTGCTAATATTGCTACTGCTACAGCTACTGCTACTGCTGCTACTACTACTGCTACTGCTACAGCTACTGCTACTGCTACTGCTACTGCTGCTACTACTACTGCTACTACTTTAGCCCTATGTCACAACCTCACCAAGCCTCTCCAAATGGTTAATACGGCTAATAACCTTCATCTGAATGGAGTCGCAGCAGAAGAGAGGGAGGCTCTTGAGTAGAGAAAAGAGGATGTTTAGAGACTGTGATGAGAGGGGGAGAGAATAAGCATGAGAGTGAGAGAGATAGAGAAAGAGAGACTGAGAATGAGGGAAGGAGAGAGAGTGAGGGAGGTAGAGAAAGTGGGAGATAGCGAGGAGAGAGAGAGGGAGAGAGAGAGAGGGGCCCTGCGATATATCACCATTGCAGGACCCACTCCCCGGCACACTTCATCGCCGTGGTGACGAATGGCCTTTTCATATCCCTGCCCCTGAATGAATTTTTTTTCGCCCTCCCCCCCATTATATAACTGCACATTCATCTTCAGCGTCCCCCTGAAAACCAGAGGATCAAGGCCCGCCATCATTTCACGATCAAATCGGTCGGGGAGAAATGAGGGGTACGAGGGGGGTGTGGGGTACAGGATTTTTGGAGTTGGTGATGTTGGGGGGGGGGGGGGTCTTTGTGCGGCTCGTCCGTGGTTCGGCTACGCGCTGGGGTGATGCGGTCACCGTCATTAGACCTTCACAGACATCTGCTGGAGCCTTAAATGTGACGTGATCCTTCACCTGCCCCGTGACAGACTCATATTTACTGCCAAACGCATTCTGGTCCGGCCTTTCATCAACCAACATGCAGGAAAGAACGGAGTTGGGGGGGGGGGGGGATGAATTTAGAAAAATGATCTCAAGGATTCTTTTGTTCCATTTGTTGAAGGACCATTATTGTCTCAAACTGCTTAAATACCTTCAGAGACTTTGTATGAAATTGTGGACTGTGGAAAAATGTGTGTGTGTAAATATATATATATGAAAAGTTGTTACATTATATAACTTATATTGATCTGGTCTGTGGTGGGGTTTGTACGTTTATAGTAATGTCAGTGCCGTTTGCTGTTTTATGGATCTCCCAAGGACATGAGCAATTTTACTCTATCGACTGCTTCTCTGGCTACACTGATACCGGCTATTGATTGCGTTCTGCTCAGGACTATACAGTTTAGAATAGAAGAAATTCTCCTTCTTCTTCTGACCAAAAAAAAAAGAAAACAACAACCGAAAGAGCTCTAATTACAGCCAACAAGAAGGAAAACATTCTTCCATCACTCCATCCGTCCAGATTAAATGGCTTATAATTAATAATGAGAATTCTCATGCCTCATTTGGAATTAGGGGAGGGGGGAGGGGGCTAGTTTTTACATTAGTATCAGTAGGTTAGAGGGCCAATAAGGCTGGGGTACAGGGGAATGTGGGGATAAGGTCAAAGGTCACTTGTCAGGCCAAACAGGGTCATTTTTTGATTCATGGCCCCCCCCGTTTCCACCTCAATAACAAGCCCCGCCCCATTTTCACCCCCCCCGCCCCATATGGGATATATGTTAATGAGTGGAGTCCACTGCTTCAGTGGGCATTGGGATTTATTCTTCTTAATTTTCATTTGCTTTTAAAGAGCAAGAAAATATGAAAATTTTAGATAACAGATTAAATGCAGCTTGATGACTAATTCTGGGGGCAGTTTAGTGTCCTTGTAAAACAAGCAAACAAACAAACAAACAAACAAATAAATAAATAAATAAATAATGTGTTGTTTTTAGTTCAACCAAAAATGTTCTGCTGAGATTAAATTCATGTTTAAGAGACCTGCACTGTGCTTGCATATTTCAAATAGCGGAGACTGAGATTACATAGATTTTGATTAAATTTTGGCCCCCCATTCTTGGGGTAGAATAATGAACGTTTTTCAGTATTCCACTTGCCTTTGTACAGTACATACTGTAAATTTGAGGTTGCAGTTTTGTCATTCTCTGCATTTGTAGTACTTGCTTGCAGCCCTGTTTCACACATGCTGCAAAAATGCTCAGTGTAAAATGAGCTCTTACAGATTGCACTTTACCGTGATAGAGTAGCTTTTAAACCAGCACGGACCCATATGAACGCTCTTAGAGTTAAATAAACGCAAAATGAAAACAATGAAAAATTCTAAACACTGGCCAAAGATATTGCCGCGGTAAAAATAAAGAACAGTAGATGTAGCTTACTAGAGAACTGGGACAACACCATTTTTACAATGCGCTATAAAAGCAGATCGATGCACAGCCCTTACTACTAATTTCTAGGGAATTCTGGCTCACCACTTCCCTTCTTAAAGCATACTGGCTTTATGGCACAGCGTGGGTTTTATTTATTTTTCACTTTCGCTAGTTTTTCTTCCAGGACATTGCGGAATATCTTGCAGCCGACTAAATAAAAAAAGCTATGAAATGCAATCTTGCTTGCTGGCAAAAAAAATAAAATACTACTTCTGGCTGGGAAAACACAAGTAACATTACCTCACCATGAGACACCCCATTTTCTATTAGAGTTGATTTAACATTGAACATTTGGCCGTGTGATGTAATGTTGTGTAACTGTTGATTGACACTTGACAAAAAAGTGTATTTTAGGATATCTTCATCTCAGCTGCCTGCCTAGAGACTGAATTGATATAGGTGAGATCCAGTGCTGATTGGAGAGGGTAGCGCCATGAACCTCACAATGTAAGAGCTACACTGACCTGTCAATCACTGATTTGTTTGAACAGATCAAACTGGCTCAAATGCAGTAGCTCTTTTCCACAGAGCTCCCCCACCTCTGAGGTAAGGAAATGAAGCAAATCTGACAGACGTCGGCCATCTTCTACCACAGACTATTCAGGCGTAACAGCCGATCAGGTGTGACTTCTTCTTCTGTTGTTTTCACAGCCTGCAACCTTCTTTAATTCTCATTATGGCAGTTTTGTTCCTGTCCATATAACATAGTTTTATATGTTTTATATGTACATAGTTCAGCAGGGTAGTGGGCAAGTCGTCAGTCGAGTCTGAACTTCCGGAATCAAAGCGCTTCCATCCCTGATCTTTGCTCTTGCGTTTGCGTTGCGACTCGCTCTGGATAAGAGCGTCTGCTGCGTGCCAACAAATGAAAGAAAAGTAAAGTGAAGTGAAGTTAAACGCCGTCCTGAGGTGATTCTCCCCGATTCTCCCGCTCGCCTGACAGCCAGACAAATGAGGCTGTTTGTAGGCGGCGTGCCCACCAGCTGCGTGGCCTGAAGTCCGCGTTATCCGCGGCGCGGTCCTCTCCCACACCCATTAACCATATGGCGGATTCTTTTATTAGAAATAAAAAGACAGGTTTAATCGACTGTTTAGCACCGTGGGTTGCTTTTGCGGTTACTGTCAGAATACCTCCATATGGACATTTCTTTTCTGTCATATCCCGAGATGACACATAAGGTAGGCGTCACTGTAAAGCTTCAGTAATTTGCAGTGAAGCTTGTGTGAATATTGGCCTAACGCTGTAAAATAAATGTTATACTGTGCCTAGGAAAAGTTTGGCGAGCTATTGCCGACATTAACTTATCAAACTCTCTGTGAAGAAAAAAAATAATGAATTGCTCAGCAAAATTTTTAGTTGTAAATTCAATTCTATTAGAGCGTGTACATTGTCCCTATTTGGCTCATATAAACTTGTTTTAGAGTTTGTTTAATGCATTTAACAATGGGAATATTTGATGCGTGCATTTTATTGCGAGTCAAATGATAATTGAATCCTGGAACAAACGTCGGCAACTACGCAATAAAACTAGTAACGCAGCGCAGGCAAATATTACCATATTATAGATAGCCTTTCCTCTGTTAAAAAGTAATGAATTCACAAATTGGCTTAGATCTCAGCCACCGTAAGAATCTCTTGTCAAGAGCTCTTGATTTCCATAGGCTACTTGTTAGAGCAAGAGTGTAATAGAATATTCAAACCAAGCCCTGGGGGTTAGATATGAAAAGGAGGGCTTGTTGTACGATGACATCCTCAAAGACCAGCCAGTAATATCGTAAAGCAGCGCATTTATTAAGTGGACAGATTTAATTGGGTAATAGCATGCCAATGATTAATGTAAATTAGCCTTGACTGTGTTAAACCCTTTGCTAATTACTGAAGTGTAGTAGACTTGCTTCGGAAATGTTGCAAAATAAACTGTTCAGCGTCAAAACAACTCTGATAGAGTAATTTTAACAGCATAGTATCCCTATTGGACTTATGTAAACACTGTTAGAGTTGATTTAACACTAGAGATTTTCACTTTATAGTATAACAGTAACACACTGTGTATTGTTGTCAGGGATCTCCAAGTTGATATTCCTGTAATAAACATCCTCAAATCTTCAATCTCTGTTATGCATTATGGAGCACTGTTCTGTGTCCAAATGACTTCTATTGACCTGGGAGGCTGCAGCAGATGCATTTATGGTCTGTTTATTAATGATTAAGGTGGACCAGAATGCATTTAATAAGCAAAACATATTACATTTTTATGAAGACAGATGCAGGTAAAAATTAAATTCCACTTCCTCCTACATCACAGTGAGAGGGAAGCTGGGGAAACAAATGTAACCAATCTATTTTGCTTAAACGCTTAAACAGTTTTATAATAACAGAATATAATAAAATCACATAAAAGACAGTTATCTTTTTATCTGTCCTCTTAAGCTAGGCGTTCCCTGTTGGTGTTTTTGAGCAAGCATGCTTTTTTTTCTTTTTCTTTGATGAGGTGTGGCATCAAGCCCAGATGTTTTCTGTAGGGTGCCTTCTCATTAGTGATTCTGTGCTGTTTACACACTGTTAAGGTTCTTAACCACCTGGCCATTGTGGCCTGTACTGTAGTGTCACAACTCTATTTGCACCGACTTGGGAAGAATAAACTTTTGAGAAAAAAAAACAATAAATGCTGGAATTACTGTAATAAGTAATCAAAATCTGTACAGTTGTATTGTTCAGTTTGTTTTGATCATAGCATTTGTATTGACATATACAGAATGATTAAAAAGCGTAGGCTTTCTGATTTAGACCACGGATGGAACCCACGGCCTTGTTTTGAGTGCAGCCCGTGTCAGTGTGATCTGGTCTGTATCCCTGCAGGGCACTGTAACTGGCTCTAGCCTTGCCCAGGGATGGGAGGGTTTCATTCGGACAGGTTTACGGCGTTTCGTCGCTCGCTAGCGCCCCCCGCTGATCGATCGGGTGTCCGTCTGCTGAGCGTGATGTGACGTGTCGCGACACGATGCATCTCGCTTCCGGCTCAAGGTCCTGTGAGCCCGACTTGCGAACCGTGGGGTGATGATGTGCTGTCGAGGGGAGTACATGCATGTCTGCACCCTCCCAAAATTTCAGAGGTTGCAGCAGAGGTTGAGTGGTGACAAAAATATGATTGGACATTCCAAACTGGGAATAGCAGGTGAAAAGCATTCCAAACTGTTTCTTCAGTATATAAAGAGTGTATAATGGAAACATTCACTTCTTTCCTCACAGTTTTTCCCTCATTTTAAATTTACTGCACTGCCGAGTGTGAAGCCACATAAAAACGAGCATACTGTGGTTTAATACAATCTCGCAGAAATTAGAAAAATTATCACCTGTGAAGGTGTCAGCAAATGGTCCAGACAATATTAATATTTCACCTGTGGGAGCAGGAGTCCTTCATACCAGGTGCACAACAGAGCCACAGGGATAATCTGACAGGTACAGTAATACGAAGGTCTGCTTTTATTTTATTAAATGATCTCAGATTCATTCTCATTTTACTGTAATATGTGGCGCCAGACCCACACACCTGGTAAGGATAACGTATCGTGCCCAGTTTAATTAAAGCAGGAGCATGGGATGTTTTTAAAAAAAAAAAAATCACTACAGCATTTATTTTAAGAAAACTGTTCCGGGTGAAAAGCGCTCACCAGCAGTATGCGTGCGTTTCCCCCCAAACCAATTAGCAGTTAGGAACAGTCTGTTGAGCTTGCCAGTGATGCTGAAACTGTTAAGCAGTTCTCCGGTTTAATATCTATCTCAGCTTGGCACCGTTTCCTCTGGAAAAAACCCCTTTTGTGTTGTACTGTATTCGTTGGGGTGTTTTCTTTCACTGCACCCTCAACGCCGCTGGTGTCTCCTCTGTGCGTCGTAGAAAAGCCACTCAACACCCACCGGGCCCATTCAGAAGCCTCCAAATGTTACGCGCGCCGGGATCAAGGATGGCTCCGGTTTCCTTTGAGTGTCTTTTATGCGCAGGATAATGCCCCAGCAATTAAAACCTCCGCCATTTAAAAAAAAAAAAAAAAAAAAAAAACTGACCGCGTTCAGCAGAGACTGAATATAACCGCTCTGTTGTCCAGGGTTTCTTTTTTTTTTTAGAGGGCTGCTTGGCTTTCGACGAAAGCACGTCTTAGCGCTCTTACAACCTGACAGTCTGCACCACGGGGGGACCCCGAGCAAACATTAAGGATCTCTAGGCAAGCAGGCATTACGGAGTCTAGAAAAATATTTACAGCGTAAAATTGACCGTTTTGCGGGCTATCGATCGGAGAGTTAGCCAGGGAGCACAAAAGGGCCCCTCAGACCTGCACAGAACACAGCCACGCAGGAGGGGACGGCGCAAAATCACCCGGGCTATCTTCATCTGTACTAATCAGGCAAAGTGTAACCCTTAACTGAAAAACATATCAGTCTCCGCGGTGAAAGTATTGATTTCCGCGAGGCGGCTCGGCCAATCGGCACGGTGACGATCAAGTCCTGTGACCGAGGGTGCCGTCGGAGTAATGGATCTGAAGCACAGGGGCGAACGCTGTCCGTGGCATTTCCCTTCTTAATGTGTGGGGAAATCCAATTTCACCCTGTCATAATTAAAATTTATTTTCGCCCCTCCGAGATAAAGCCCACTTCCCCCCCCCAAGTAAGCACCCTTGTGCTGTACACTTGGGGATGTGTCTTTTTTTTACCAGCAGCTGCGACAGCATGAACCTCCATTAATACATTACGTTTATGCTTTTACATCCAGCTGCACAATCACAGTTCCTACATGCATTTTTTTGATTTTATTATGACTGCTTTTTAAAAGTACGTACCAAATAATCAGCGAATATGTGGAATCGTGGCTGCTATTCCTTCGTCTCATTGTGGATTCAGTTCAGAGTCTTTTTTTCTGTGGGTCTCGTGGTTAACCCTGATTTGAGTTTCCAGCGCGGAGCGTGTAGCACATGCAGTTTAAACGAGGGTCATCGGCTCCAGCAGCGAAGACGGATGAACGTTTTATTTAACGGTTGCTGGAGTGAGACTTCGGATCGCGGGTAAGCCCGGCGGTACGGACGCCCTTCACGCCCCCCCCCCCCCGCAATCGCGGTGTCGTGGAGCGGCTCGGTCCATTACCTCGAACCCTTTCCCACCGCCGCTCCTGTGGCTGGGACGCGAGCGCACGTAGACTGCATTAGCGTCAATTTCTCCACCAGGTCCTGCTCCAGAAATGGAATGTGCAGGGCCGCTGTGGCATTAAATCCCCGCGGTGTTACGACTGGTTAGTAACAGGGTTACATGCATCTATCAGGAATTCAGATTCGCCGATCTCCTGTGGAGTCTCGGGACGGAAGCACTATCGATTTCATCAGCGCAGGAGGATTAGGGTGCTGTTCTAACATGCAATGTGTTAACCGTTACTGGTTCTAACACAGGGATGTGTTAACTGCTGCCTGTTCTAACAGAGGGATGTGCTAACTGCTACCTGTTCTAACACAGGGATGTGTTAACTGCTGCCTGTTCTAATAGAGGGATGTGTTAACCATTACCAGTTGTATAGTAATATTATGTATGTTTGTTTTAATAATAATACTGATAATAACAAAACTGATAGCAATAAAGTTGTTTTAGCTGGATACAACTTGATGTGTATCCCGCCAATAACAGAATTATTAACAAAGCCAACAACAGCACCACTAGCAGCAGCTGCAACAAAGCATTATAATTATAACTCCAAGGTTAATGGGTAATACCTTAGCCCATCACCAAGAGGTAATATTATCTGGGCACAAAAAGACCGAAAGTCTTTTTTCATTGCCTCGTTGAGATAAATATAATTTATTTAACATGTCTTTGATCCTTTTGTGTAGATCAGTTTGCTCAGTATTAAGCCTTTTCCACCTGTGTTCATCCTTCTACTAATAACATTAACAGTTAAAGGGGCAATATTAATAATAGTGCATCCATTACAACAGCAACGAGAACCACACTAAAAATGGCAACACAACCAACAGTATCTTTAGAAGGCCGAGCTCTCCAATTCCCCCTTCCAGTGATTAATTAGTGCCTCCATTTTCCTTCCCAGAGCACTGGACTCTCTGATTGGCTGGAACATTTCTTACTTCCCCCAGACTAATTAGCAGTTAAGCTGTTGGGTAAATAATGGAGGGAGGCTCTGTCTGAGCTCGACGGTCCTCTCCGTGATGTATCGGTGTCGCCGTGCTCAGATGTCTCTTCATTTGCTCCTGCTATAAAGGAGATTAACCCGGGGGTGTCCAAACTGCCAGAGCCCACGGCCCACGTAATGAGCAAATACAGTGTCCGTGACCCCCCCCCATGAAAATGTAGCCTGGTGTGTGTTCAGGTAGTATGTGATTTAAATATTTTGGGGTTTGATGTCGAAACAACAGCACGCTTGCTGTCGCCGGTACAGAGTTTATTGGGTCGCAGGGTTTAAATCTGACCGTTGCCATTGTCAGTGGAAACATGACGTGCGTCCGGTTGCTATTTTCCGCGATTCTTCTCTCGGCCCTCACTGCGGGGACCGGATCGGCCCACCGGGCTGTTCTCACGGGGGGGGCTTGTGGGCCTGTGGAAAGCGGGGTGTCTCTCCAGTGTCTGCAGCGGAGTTCCGGCTGCGTTGATTACCGACTCGCTGGGGAGCCGTGACTTACTGTAGAGCGGCACGGTTACTCTACTGTGCACACAGGCAGGCTTCCACACTTACAGCTGCGTGCATGAAAACAATAGAGCACTGTGTGTGTGTGTGTGTGTGCGTGTATAAATATGTATCGTGTGTGTGTGTGTGTGTGAGTGTGTGTGTGTGCGTGTATGAATATGTATAGCGTGTGTGTGTGTGTGTGTGTGTGTGAGTGTGTGTGAGTGCGTGTGTATGTATATGCTGCATATGTTGTGTATGTGTGAGTGTTTATGTGTGTATAGGAGTGTGTGTGAGTGTTTATGTGTGTGTATAGGAGTGTGTGTGCTGCAGTTTGACATCTGGCGATGGTGTGTTTCATCTGGCCCGCAGGCTTCTTTCAGGGGTGACAAATGGCTGGTCTCAGAACATGTCATGTGAGCCAAATGGGCGCCAGGAGGAACCAGCAACAATACCTGTGTGTGTGTTTGTGTGTGTGTGTGTTTGTCTGTATGTGTGCGGTGTGTGTGTGTGTATGTGTGTAGTTGTGTGTGTGTGTGTGTGTATGTGCGAGAGGTGTGGGTGTGTGTGTGGCATGTGTGTGTACAGTGTGCTGTCTTCTCTGTGTTCAGGAATATTCTCTAGCTTATCGTTCCAGCGTGCATACTGTATTATTCAACGTTCCATTTGTGTTGCGTGGAGACGCGGCAGAGGCACGCGGTGCCTGATGTATGGGCGAACATCCGCGCGGCGAGAGAGAGAGCGCCAGGCGGAGGTACGGCGACGGCCCCGTCCCAGAGGTGAATTGTGGAGCTCTCCCGTTCCTCTCTGCGTCTTGTGGGATTTGTGGCCTCACACAGACGCTGAGACAGAAACAACGGCAACGTTCAGGCGAGTGACTCATCTGTATAAACAAGCAACCCCTGCTGGCGTATCGCCACTTTCGCTTGTCTGCGGAACAAGGCTCTTTTACCGCACGGTTTCAGAAGGCTGCCAAACAGCCTATTGCATGCTTATAACCTCCCATTCAGAATTTAACAACGGAAACGCATCAACACAATGCGTCTAATCCATCCATTGTAAATGCCGTGTTTTGTTTATATTCTCTAAAGAAATCGAAACAAACGGAACGCAGCACGTTTCCTGTTTTTTTGTTTGTTTTTTTGTTTTTTTTGTAAATGAAAGTAGGGTTTTGTTATTATTCTTTTGTTTGCAGAGAAAACAGCTTGGCTAACAAAAGTCCAGGCGTGTTAAGAGAAAAAAAATCGTAAAGCAAGTTTTTTTTTTTTTCGTTTGGGTATCTTTTTCAACAAGAGTACCGTTGATTTTATTTTATTTTGTTTTTTGGTGGGGGGTAAGCCTACCAGAAATGTTGTGCCCTATATAAAATCACACAGCTCACCGCCCCCCCCCCCCCCCCAGCCCCCACCCTCCACCCCCCTTCCACCTTCCACACTCAGCCCCCCATACACCGCCCCCCCCCCCTCTATATTTTAATAGATTATCTTGAAGCAGAAAGAGGGGGCTTGACAGACTGCCAGCTCAGAGCCGCACTGCCTTTCACGTGGCCCTGATAATAATTGATGGATGACCGCGCTGCGAGACACTGACAGGATGGTTGCCTGCCCTTTACCCTCGGCCTGTTCAACCCTCACAAGTGTGAAATAGCCAATTACTGCCACGCCTTTCCAGAGTAATTGGCCAATGAGCAAATTGCTACTGTGGGACGCAGCGAAGGGGCTGTAGATGGAGGAGAACCGGAATAAAGTTCTGCTTAAAACAGCTGCCCCCTTCCCGGGCCGGATAATGTTATTGGACGGTCGGAGAGAGAGAGGAAAGAGAAAAAAAAAAAAAAAGCTCGAGCCAGGTACTCCGTGTCCTGCTTTCTATTGACTTAAAGTTTATGATCCATGATACTATCGTGTTATACAGGGCCTAATTTCCCGAAATAAATCCTCGTTTTAGAGGCCGTTAAATGGATAATGGAAACGGGGGCGGTCGTAGATTCCGGGGAAAAGGCTCGGAACGCCATTTTTATCCGGGAATGGAAAGCCATATACACGGCGATGCGTTAATACTTCCCGGGCCACCCGCTATCGACCGAACAATTTATCTTTATAAAGGACACTGAAAAATTCCAATCTACTCTCCGCAATCACATTATCAGAAGTAATATATGGCTGCATCTAAATATAAACTTATGATGCACCCTGGCGATAGTGGGTAATATTCCTGAATATATTTATTGTGCACAGGACAATGAACGAAGGACGTTTTACTGTGTGTGACTGGACAGGATATTTTTATATAATCTCGTACAGGGGCCTATATTCTTATTATCAGGCTGTACATGAATTGTGCCCTGAAGACGTATACGTTTACGATATGAGACATTAACTTTGCAAATTGCACTTTTTCAATGGAAGTGTTCAGTGTCACTGGTGTGTGTGTGTGTGTGTGTGTGTGCATATGAGTATGTGTGTGTGTATGTGTGTGTGAGAGAGAGAGCCAGCCTTATTAGTGCCTTTTTTCACAGCAAACCACCGACTCAGAATAAAAGAATCAGATCTCCGGAAATGATTTTAGTTTAATTACTTTGCTTCTTCAAATTCATTCCTTGGAGAGCCTCAAGTGTATGTGTGTGTGTGTGTGTGTGTGTTTATGCTAAGTTGCACAAGTTAAGCTTAATTCAGTGTTTTTGTTTTCACAGTTTATTCAGTGTTGTCTATTCTTATAAGATGCATCATGTAGTGACTCTTACACATTCGGCCACGTTAGCGCGTGGGTGCTAGCATATTCCTGTAAGCACGTTTAAGAGTATGTAAACGCATTAAGCCAATGCACTCAGCTGGCATTTAGCATACTTATCTTCAGCTGCCCGCGCTGTCTTGGGCATTCCTTTAGGAACCAGACCCAGCTATTTTAATTTAGTCATTTCTTTATTTTCACACAAAACATTTTAGAGAATTAAATCACGGTGTGTGTGTGCATGTGTATGTATGCAGCATGTGTGTTTTTTTTTTCTTCTCCATTTTAATTAAGCTTCACTTCATTTAACTAAAACACCCAATCCTAATTATGGCTGTTAGCTGGAAAGCAGATTGCGCTTGCCGCTTCTAATATCCAATATGCGGTTGGATATTACCATTTTAATTTTCTCTGAAAAATGTTTTCTTGGATAGCTTGGCTCTGCTGGTGTTATGGCCTTTCACATACCATGACATTATAAGGCATTTATTCAGCCCTGACCGGGTTTGATCTCTCATATGGACTATATACTGCCCAGGGACAGTGGATGAGGTTTAGGATGAGGTCTGACCAATAGACATGACTCCTGTTTGTCAAACTCAGGGGCTCAGGCATCCCAACTCTTATTGGATAGCCGTGCTCTCATCCTTAGGAAAATGGAGTACGCTGCCAAAATGCTGAAAAATGCTTCTCCGGTTCAGAGCTATCTCGGCGGACCTTCAGCTGTGAGCGTTCGAAAGCAGGGGGAGAGAGCCATATCTATCTCTGGCTTTCATGCTTCGTAGCCTTTGCTCTTAAATTGTTGACTTAGCCAAATCATTTAGGTATTGACATATTAACTAAATTATAGGCTTTATCGAGCTCCTGATTAACAATTGTTCTTGTATCCCCATATGAAACGTTTTTCTGTGGTCTCATTTATTATTGAACTGTCATTGGTATGTTATAGTGCCCTCCAAAAGTATGGGAGTGGTAGAGTGAAATTTGTTATTTTTGCTATAAATTTGAGATCAAAGGATAACTATTTGATAAATGTACAGATAATCAGCCTCTGTTTCATGGTATTTACATGCATATATGTTTACCATTTTACAGAAACAGGTTTTTTTTTTAACGGAAGTTTTTAGGTTGAGTATCCCCACCAAAAAATGAATTAGCTAACTAAGGTGGGGTAACCGACCGAAACGAAAATGTAACCCTGGCCCTCTGGAGAAGGAATCGCGCACGGCCGTCCTGAAGGCGCGCACGGCGTCGTTCGTAAGCCGCCCTGCGTATCGGCAAACCCAGGTGTCGGCGCGCAGCGTCAACAGGACATCGGCGAAAAAAAGGAAGGCGCCGTTCGGTCAGAGCTCAGCTCTGCTCGTGCGTGAGGTGTATTTACAGTCTCACAGCGGCGAGGGCAATGGTGCCTGGGATTAAGAAGCGAAGGGGATGGCCGTGCACCAGTTCTGCTTCATTTATTAGAGAAAGGGGGGGGGGGGGCGGGGTCTGAGAAATCGCACCCCCCTTGACCCTTCTGTGACCCCCCTAAACACAATTATCCCCACACGAAAAAAAGCTTGCTTTAGTTATTAATGTCCCCCCCCGCACTGACGGAGGGGCGCGAGCGTGACGCCGCAGCGTTGCTTCCTTATGTCCCGTCAGGGTTGGTTGCCGCGCCAACGGTAATGCGCCACGGGGCCCCGTCCGTTACCGTAAACGAGCTCGATCGGAGCGAGGAGAGCTGAATGCCGAGCGGCTCGCGGCCGCGGTCCACGGCGCCGAATCATCTCATTTGTATAACCTCGTACGCCGCGTTGGAGTCTGAGCGCGCCGCGCGTCGGGCGAAACTGACGGGGAAAGAAAACTTGATTAATCACCAGCGGAGAGAAGCGCGTTCGGAGTCCCTGCCGGTCCCTCAGCTCAACGCGGGCTCTCGAGATCTTGCGTAGCGCTGTAGCCGGGTGCAGAATGAGGCTCCGTACATCGCACCTTGTAAAAATGTAGATGTTTCTTCACCTCAGCTCTGTGCGCAACGTATTTCCTAGCTTGGGGTGAATTTATGCGGTATGCTGCTCTTTTTCCTGCAATGGAGGTATTTGTGTGAATGTAGCTTCACAAAAAACAAAAAAAGATCCCAGTCCAGCTGTGGTGCAGCTTTTGCGCTCTGAGTCATTGTTCTGGTGATTCAGTTTCAGTCCACTGTTGTCATACAGATTTGCGCTCAGTGAACTGACCCCCGATTAGGACGGGTTCCTGTGCCCGCGAGCTTGTGCACCACGAGCCCACGGCGGGACGAAAAGGGCTGCTGTGATATTCGCCCTCCCTCGGAGTACCGTTCCCAAAAAGCACCGTCCCGGCACGCGATTCGCCCGCACGCCGAGAGAAAGCGCTCGCGTCAGGATTGATTGGAAGACTTGGTTAGCGGTCCGCTGCGCTCGGAACGGCTGTCATTCCACGCGGCGACTGCGCAGAATGCCTCGGAGCGACCGAAATCGGAAAGGGAAAAATTCTCATCAGCCGCCGTGTCGCCGTCCTAAAACTCGGGGTTTTAAAAGCTTCCCCCACCGTACCTTGGCGATTTGCACATTTTCCGGCGTGTGTGAAGAACGCAGAATTGATAATGACTGTAAGATATGAGCGACGGCGAGGCGGTCACCTGCCATTTGTAATTCATTTAAATGCAAAACAATTTCCGGGGAAAATAAGAAAGCGTCTTGGGGTAGTCGTTTAGAGAACCGCGCGTTTAAAGCTAAACGCGTTCGGTAATTGCATAGCGGCTCGTGTAAACACGCGGTCCTGTGGAATTCCAGCGGTATCTGTGCAATAGAGTAAACGGCACAGGGTTTCAGGGAAGCTGAGTCTCACCGTTCCTTATTTAAGGATTATTTTTTCCCCCCCTTCAGCAAAACAAGCAATGATCTCAGGTTCGGTAGATCGATTTTTTATATTTTTTTTCCCATCTCCTCTTGTGGAAATGAACTCTTATGAAATAGCCGTTGTTCTCACATTCGACGTTTTTCGGGTTTGGGGCTCGGCCAAAACTTTAAATAGCAGTTTGTGATTTATGTAACCCGGTAACCCCACCGTACAAGCAGTCCCTCTAGTGTGGGAAGGCTATCTCACAGAACTGAAGCACCGACGTTTTAGAGAGGGCTGGTTCTGTATGGATCCTGCCCTCACCCCCCTCCTTACGCCACATTTAACACTATACCCTCAAATCATTTGCCACTTAAAGCGCAATATCCTCCACACTCTTACATCTTCTGGCGCTTGGCACTGTGTTATTTACAGAAGAATGACGGCTATCATTTTGTGACGCTGGTATTGTCTCCGCTCTCTGGCCTGGAGTCTTTATGTAAATCTGCGCGTTGTTTTCCATTGTATTTATGAGCATTTCTTTCCACACGGTCAATTTTTTATGCATCCAGACCACATCCACATGCGTATTTTTTTTTTTATTGGCACACATATATTTAAAAAATGACTGAATGCAGAACACAAAATTTTACACACATCCCACTCAAACAACCCCTGAAATGGTTAGCCATTGGAGAGAGAGAGAGAGAGGGAGAGAGGGAGAGAGAGAGAGAGAGAGATAGGGGGAGGGGGGGAATTTACAGGTTTATAATACATGAAATTGCACTATAGTTTATACGCATTGTAATGTGTTTTACGAAGCTTTGGCAACACAGGCTGAAATACGTCATGCCAATGAAGCATTTTGAATCGAATCGCATCGAAAGAGAAAGAGAGAGAGTTTGAACACAGGAAATAAACGAATCAAATAAAAACGAAGAGTAAATTATGAGGTGCGTCCCTGTTGTACGCGGTGTGTCACGGGGGCACCCAGCTCAGTATCCGGCATCGGCCGACGTGACCTTCGGGAATCGCCGATTTCCGCACGGCGGGATCGGAGAGGGAGGGCCGATAATGGGCCATTGTCCCTGCTTACTAGAGGGGACCATATGACCACTGGAAAGAGCGGCGTGTGATTAGTTAATGCCGCCTAATTAGGTAGATGAAGGGGTCACCCAGTGGTAAAGTCGAGGGGGGGGGGGGGGGCTCGGTGTGTCGCGCTCTGGAACGTGCTCTGGAGCCTAAAGCGGGGCTGTTTAGTGGCTGCTCAATAGAGGTCCATTAACGGCAATTAAAGGTCCGCCCATCGAAAATGTTGAGTTGAGTCTGTCTGCTTGACACTCCATAACCCCACAAAGCCTTTCCTATCTCTCTTGTGTTTGTGACCTAGCTGTACAGTGTGGATTGTCATTGATATGAATACATTAAATTCTGTAAATCTGTAGCGTGGACATTGAGAGAGTCTCAGTCAACACTTTTCCCTTTATATTGACTTACCGAAAAATTAATATATACCTTTCTTTCGTTTGGCAAATTAAATTTGCTTTTAGCTGAGCGACCCAACTGTGTCTCTGCATAACCCAACTGTGCTTTTTTTTCTAGGAAATCTTACATTTGTGTGTAACTTTGAGTTACAGATTAATTTCACTGCATATTTTAGTGTTTTTAATTTTTTAAAGTTAAAAGGAACTGCAGTATCCCAGGATTTCAAACATCAAATGGATGATCTGTTAAAGCGTTTCACATTACTAAGCTGGGTATTACTGAAATTAAATATCAGCGCTCATGTGGTGCTTTGACTCTTAACTTGTCCTTGACTTGCTGTGAGCTTATGCAAAAAAATAATCTCATCCCAAGAACAAATTAAATTTCCATCCGACACAAATAAAAATTCAAAAGAAAACTTTATTAAGAACAAAACTATTAACAACTTACCATTAGGATATTGACGTGTGGCAAAATCAAGTTCAAGAAAAACAGTGGCACATTAATTAAATTGTGGTATAAATCGTTTTCAAACTAAGCATGTTGTTATACAGTGAAAATGACTAATCTGTATGACATCCCAAATTAAAGGGGATGTCCACCATGCGGTTATCGCTGCTATATGACTCATTAATAGGCGTCAGAATGTGGAAAAGCCCGTTTTAGGCTACTAACTTTTGCCATAGAGCCTTTAAATGAAGTAATGAAAGGAGACTTTATTGGGTTATTTAAAGTCAGTACCAGTAAAACAGAAATGGATAAATTAGCATGTAAAATAGGTGGAAAACATGTCAAATTTGATTACAGCTGAAAGCACACATGTAACACACACACATTAAATGTACTTTGGGCCTGCACAGCTAAAATATGTTAAGTGGTGCTCCACGCGAGCGGTGTCATGCAAATTCGACCATCGGGGGAAAAGGGGGGTGTGTTGGGCTAGGCTAGAAATCAGAAGAGAGAGAAACCAGGCAAGGCCGCATCCTTGATCTACCAGCCCATAGTAAATATGCCCCCGCGCGTGGAGAACCGATCGAACATAAAATTTAAGCTGCGTAATTCGACAAGGATAATGGCGTCCGCAGGCCCGTAAATCCCGCCTGGCGCGTGTCTGCGGCGGCGCTGGATTTACTTCGTACGCGGCCTGCACTCTCAGCGTTATGAACTCTGACCTTGATTTGCTAAAAGCACTCTGCTTAGCCCGGGCGAGGGCATTACTGACCCCCGCCCCCCCCAACCCCCCCCCCACACCACCGTGCAATTACACCGCAATAAAGCTGCCCGTAAATCTGCCGGCCCGGGCGGGGCGGACGTGGCGACCGCAAGGTGAGGACCCCAACGAGGAATTAAACAGGAGGCATTAACCGCCCCGCCCGGAGGCGCTTGGGCCCGCACGTGGCTTTTCGGCTCCGCCACCGGCCCAGGGTGGCGCTGGAGAGGAGGCCTGCGTTGTGTGTAGGGGTGTGTGTTGTGTGTGTGTGCATGTGTTGTGTGTGTGTGCATGTGTGTTGTGCATTGTGTGTATTTGCTTCCACATTGGTGAGTATATGTACGTACGTGTGTAGGGTGTTCCCTAGGATGAGTGTGTGTACTGTATGTGTGTGTTCGTGTTCTGTGTGTGAATGTGTATGCGTGTTCTGTGTGTGAATGTGTGTGTGTGTGTGTGTGTATGCGTGTTCTGTGTGTGTGTGTGTGTGTGTGTGTGCGCGCATGTACTGGTGAGTGCATGCTTGGGAGCGTTGTAGCTTAACACCACAGTAACCGTGTTAGACTTACTCCCAGTGTAAGTCACTGGTGACAGGCCCATGTTCTACCTGCACGAGCACGTCTGATTCACTCTCCCCGCGCGGCTCTCTCAGTGCTGCAGACAGGCCTCAGAGGAGCACAGCTCCCCTCCTGCAGCCTAAGGCCTTCAGCACAGAGCGACCGCACACTTTATGGTCCAGATTCAGGCAGCGTTCGTATTTCACCTCAAATAGAGTTCAGTCCTTCTGTCCTCAGCCCGCATGGTGAGGCCTTTGTGGTGATCGTTGATCGTTGTACTTCCCCATCCGTGTTCGTGAATACATAAAATGACACTTGCATTTAAATATGAGGCAATTGTGGAGACAAAATGGATGTTGACTTGAAGGGTAATATTGCTGACCGTACAGTGGTTGTTTAACATTTGGCATTTACCAATTCCTGTTCAGTCTAACCACAATGTCATCTTGTCATAACCCTGGGTGAATATTGACACCAAGTGTTACATTCTTGGATGCCACTGCAAGAAGAGGAAATGTATACCAGTCCTTGCTTGAAGTATTCATTCAATCAAGTAAATAATATGATTGAATGAATACTTCAAGCAAGGACTGGTATACATTTCCTATCCTGACATTTCTGTTTGGAAAATTGTCCCTATCTTTGCTTGTTACTCAAAGCTGAAGAAATGTACTAGCAATAGCAATTACACTGAGCTGAGACTCTCCTACTGATCTAATAAAGCAGCAAGATAGCAATATGAACATAAGAACACAGTATCTGGAACAGGCCATTCATCCTATTTAGTTCTGCAGCCTGGCTGCGTGTGTGTGTGTGTGCGCACACTTGTTTGTTTATGTGTGTGTGTGTGTGTGTGTGTGTGTACATGTGCTTTGTGTGTGTGTGTGTGTGTGTGTGTGTGTGCATGTACTCATGTGTATGTGTGTGTGTGTGTGTATGTGTGTACGTGCGTGTGCGCATGTGTACATGCATGCGTGCATGTGTGTTGCTCTCTCTCTCTCTGAATGCTTTCTGGGGACACTGTAAAACAGTTTTTTTGTCCCCGCCCCTTTCCGAGCCGGCCCCTGACAGCTGATTGATGGCCTCTCTCTATCGGCCGCACTAATTGGCCGACACTCAGGAGAAAATTGTCTCCAGGCAGCGGGTCACACGCCGGCTTGATTGTCGAGCCTGTTTCCTGACCCCGCCCCTTTAATGAAAGGGCTTAGCCCTAATAACAGACTGTGCCCGTGTCCCAAATGAGGATTAAAGGGAGACTGCACTTTCCTCTCCTATCGGGGGGGTGAGTAACCTCGGTCCTGGGGGGGGCATCAGTGGCTGATATCATTGCAGTGAGCCTCTCTTTAAAGGAGCACACACAATGTGGGCAGTGGCCTCAATATGATTGCTTGTTTCCTTACAGAAATGGAATAAAATATGCAGCAAGATATTGTTAATATGTCTACTTTTTTAAACTGTAATGATGAATACATTTCACAGCAATTATGGCCACATATTTGCCCATATACTGTGTATAAGTATTGAAATGTAAGTATTGCAGTACGCATTCCGATCTTCATAATAATTTTGTACACATTTTTCAATAATATATTTATGCGTTCCAATATACTCCGTATTATGTTTAAGGGTTCTTTGTTTTCTTTTGTCGATGTTTTACTGAATACCTGACCAAATGATTCATTGCTAATCAATATTTTGTGAATGGGTGCGTGTGGAGTTTTAGTATCCTTGCGCTGTTCAATAGATGCGACATCGGCCTGCGTAAATATCTGCTAAACGCCCGAAAGGATAAGAGTGAGCGCTAGACAAAGGATTCATTATCATTGCAGTTTATACGCGGCTGAAAATGATGACATAAACCGCGCGTGTGCAGGACTACAGCGTGGCAGCCTCCCAGATAAGCAGCAGAGGTTTTTATGAGCACTGCAGCGTGAGCATGATTGGGCGTTGCCAAATTTGGGAGGAGAAAAAAGATGGGAAAGCATTAACAAATGTGCACCGGCAAGTCTTTTTTAAATGTGGAACTGAAGTGTGTGACTTCAGAAAAAACCTGGTTCTACCAGAAAGCCCGTAACCTAATGGGACTCACCCTGGCCCCTGGAGAGCCAGAGGTTTTGCTGTTTTTTTTGTTTTTTGTTTTTTTTTTTGCTGTTGCTCAGCGCTTAATTGATTAATTAGAGCCGCTGATTACACAGTTTGACCTCACCTGGTTACCTGGGTGTGAATCGGGTGCTGAGTTTGCATGAAAACAAAATCCAGCAACCCCTGTGGCCACCGTAGGGTAAGAGTGAACACCACAGCCTTAACCGCTAATCTCATACGCGTCCCTTTCATATATACAGGTACGGCCTGTTTAGCATCTACCCGCCTAATGCTGATTCATTATAATGCTGTGTGCTGGGAGCCAAAATGTCCCCAACAAAATATGCATGAAAACACAAAGAAAAACCACAACGCAGTGCAGAGGTCTGAGCCGGGGCACCTGCGGTCTGTGGACAGCCACACCGCTAGGCGAACAGGACAGCTGATGATATTGCACTGAGAGTGATTTGATGGAGACGCGGGGGTGCGGATAAGGCAGCTGTGCTTCTCCAGCCCGCGTCTTTGCGTTGTGCGGAGGTGGGTAAACCCGGGCGCTCTTCCAAGAATAGGAATTTGCCGAGAGCTCTTCTCGCATATGACATTTTATTTCATAAACCGTATTATTTCGCCGCGTTATTTGCTTGAACCTGCTCCAAGTTTTTAATTAGATGAAGAGGGTATGGGTATACTGGCCAAATTAGCTCATTTGTAGTTTTTTTATCCGCCGAAGGTTTAAAAGAGTACAGTTGGGCATATAACGTTAAAACGTTCTAGACATGAGTAAGAACAGTATCCAGCATCCCCTCTGAAATGAGCTCTTCCCAAAACTTTTTGAGAAAGTTGACTGAAACTTAAAAAAAAATTTAATTTAAAAGAAAAATGAGAACTTCCAGTTCAGCTCTCTCTCTTTTGGTCTCCCATCTCTTACCCTCTCTTTCTCTCTCTGTCATTGTCTCCTTCCCTCTCCTTCTCTCTCTGTCTTCTCTCTATCTCTCTATCTCTCTACATTCAGCATGCATTGCAGGTTGAATTAATAAGCGTCACTCTCATGCAAACGAAAATGTGAAAAATAGGAAGCTTTCTAGGACGGCGAATCCAAACAGCCTTCCCAGGCACGACAGGATGGCTGATGGGTAATGTTCCCCATGTACCCACGGCCATTGGCCGGCTTGACGGATAGCGTTTCCCGTTCGCCCGTGACCATTGGCTGATTTGTGAACGTTGTTCCTCGCCGGGCCAATCCAGCGTGTGCCGTGAGCCGGAAACCGTTCTCCGCAGGCCGCTCCGGAGGGCGGCCGTTAATCCGTGGATTGGCATCGTCCCCGGGCCGGGGGGGGGGGGGGGGAGAGGAGGACGTCCCGGGCTCGCCGCGGCGGAGAAAGTTACACGCTGACCCGCCCTGAACCCCCTACCTTGAAATGGAAGGCCGTTTATGAGGAGGACGCGAGCGAGCGTCACATTCGGGACATTCGAGTTTTATGGCCCCCCCCCCACCCCCCCGCCGTGCCCCTCCCTGTACTGGCCGAAGGACATCCATTGGAGCACCGAATGACCTCTGGTTGCCAGACGTGGAGTGATTGATTTTTCAGACTTATTGCAACGTTTTATTAACAGTGCGTTCGCTTATTTGACTGTTTGTGTCACTGGACGAAAGGGGTGAAGCGCTTAGCGTCAAGACTCTCGGTGACATAGCCCAGGGTTAGACCCAAGGGCCCCTCATTTTATGTTGGGTAGGTGAGGGGAGGCGTGGGGGGGTGGCAGGAGGGTGAAGGTAAGAAGACAGGTGGTAGGGAGGGAGGGGAGCAGGCAGTATTACAGGAGTGAGGTCTGTAACATTCTATAGCTCTGTATCCAGTGGAGAGGAGCATTCCTTTTCTACAATGTAACGATTCAAAAGTCATTTGAACCTTGCTGGTACCACGAAAATTATTGATTGATTGATTGATTGATTCAGTGTATATTCATGTAATATGGCAAGGCTTATTGATCATTTAATTTTCTTCACACAACACAGTTTGGCAAGAACAGTGATTACCAAAATCAACTTGATTGAATAAAATGAAGGCACTTACACTGTATTGCATTTATATGGCAGAAGGATGGACGAATGAAGGAAGGATGTTGATTGAATCCTGGCCTAAAGGATGCCTCGGCTCCTGTCCGGCATTTTGGAGTACAGTTTTGTACCAATCATACAACGTTTACTATTGTACAGTAATGCATGGGCCTGAACCCACATTTTCCATTGATATAGTCATTATATTTCCAGCTGTTTGTACCCTTTGGTTGCACATTTTAGGATACGGCATCTAGTTCGCCCCTTTTTTTTTGTTTTTTGAGGTCCTGCTTCGATGCAGCTGGGGCAGCTCTCTCTCTCTCTCTCTCTCTCTCTTTGCCTCTCTTACTCTTTGCCCCTTTCTCTCTCTCTCTCTCTCTCTCATTCCTTCTCTCCCTCTCTCCCACCCCCCACCGTCGTACTGTAAACATTTTTATATGGGGGCGTAATCTGGAACACAAGGTGCAAAAAAATTCATTTCTTTTTGGCTGCTCATTTGTGGATGACCTCAATTTGAATAAGCACATTTCCCTTTTTTTCTGTCTAGCCAGCAAGAAATGCTGAGGTTGCGTGATTTACACGGACGCTATGAGGAGCGGCGCAGGCTATTTTGTGGATGAGCCTCGCCGAAGAGTTCTTTGTCATAAGCTCTGTCAAACAGCGCAGTTGCTATGACGACGGAGGCTAGATAACCCATTTGGGAAAATACTTGTAGAGCCTAACACTCTATCATCTGGCGTTCAATAATTTCGTGTTCATAATAACTAGAAAATCAATGCCTGTCCCCCCAGAGATGGTTTGTTTGAGAGGCGAAGAACCGCTGACGGGGGGGGGGGGGGTGGAACTGGGGGGGGGGGGGACAGACACACCCTCCAATGCCTGTTTATTTTTTTGTTCAGTTTTTTGGTTTATTTATTTTTTGTCGTCGAGCAGAACAAATATAAAAAGGTGGCTGCTTGGAGTTTGACGACCCGCTAACGGCCGATGAAGTCGTGTTCGCCGCGTTATTGCGGCCGCTCCGCCGACGCGCGGCGATAAATATCCCAGACACAGGCCTGCCTTTACGGCCGCGGGCCGTAAAACCGGGAGCGGCTCATAAAGAGCGAGTGTGATATTGCGTTATAACTCCAAGGCAAGGCTGAGTAAGGATCCCGCTAAGTGTATGTGCTCTGAATTCCGCTCAGACGCGCGGCGGGGCCGGCCGAGGCAGGGGAACGCCGTCCCCAAACTTTGCGCGAGGCAGCGTTTTTTTTTTCTTCTTTTCTTTTTTTCCCTCTGAACGAGGGAACGAGGGAGCGTCGCCCTCCAGCTCCGCCCGTGGTCCCTTCATCCTCCTTCCCGTCAGAAGCGCAGGAAAATAAGCTGCTTCTGTGGCCGAAGGGATTACCTCTGCGGATCGATAATAAAGGTGTAGCCTTATCCGCAATTTCCTTTTGATTGACTACCTGCCTTTTAACTTTTAACTGCCTTTTAGCTTTTAGCTGAAAGTGGAGCCGCGCCACTTTCAGATAATTCCGTTAGATGCACGACCGTGTAAAACTAAACGTAAAACGTAAAATCTTCTAGAAAAATCCCCTGCGCTGATTTTATAAGCATTTCCGCCGTATTTGTTACCATGCTGTGGATGCTCGTAAAATGACTCTTTATTTGCTCCTGTGTAATTGGATCTTTAAACTCCAATACACACGCTCGCTTTTAAAATTGCCTCTTATTTAGTTTTATTTATTTATTTTTGTGCAGTTTACTGTCCCGTAAAGTAAAACCACCAGGAAGAAAACGGCTTCTTCCTTCACCTTTGACCCATGACCTTGCTTTTCGAGTGTCTCTTTCGGCATTGTTCGCCGGCGGTTTAAGTCAACTTGACCGCGCTGCGTTTCCCTCCGGCCGTCCTGTGAGAGGACAGTGAACGGGTCGCGCGGGGTTGGCGGTAAGCTGACACGCTGGCTCATTAGCATATAAAAGAGAAGGGCCTCCTCGACCTCTCTCACCCGCCTGACCTCGGGTCAAGCTACATGCGGTGCCACGACCTCTTATTTATATTAAAACAAGCCGCATTCAGATTGTTTAACACCCTCATCCGAAATTACCACCCCCCCACCCCCCCCACCCCTCCCCCCAGCTTCAACACGGCAACAACATGCTTTACTTTAGCTTTTCTCTGACCGGCGACACCCCCCCACCCCCCTCCCCCCAGCTTCAACACGGCAACAACATGCTTTACTTTAGCTTTTCTCTGACCGGCGACAACCTCGAAATACATAAATGAAAGTGCTGGAGTTTCACGACTTTCATTATTTTCCCGACAAGCCATATTCAGATTAACGTTTTTGATCCCGAGAGCTTATCTCGAACTGGCACCGCTTCTGATTTGCCCCTGTACTCTTGCCAAGTAACAACCCGGCGCAGCACACAGGTGAATACATTTACGCTGGAATCAGCAGACAGATATTTTAACCACGGCGTGCGGTGCACACACAAGCTGGAGGCCTCTGCCTGATATTTCTGTTTATGAGATTCTAAATGACTTCTGCCGTACGTTAAATTTCAGCCCGTATCTAATTCAGCCTCGCCACGCCGCCGAGGCGCACCGCCAGGTGCTTCATATGAATTTTTTTTTTAATGTTTGTTTTATTTTTCCTTATCGGGGAAAGCGCAAAACAAGATTCCCGCCTCCGGCGTGTCAACGTAATTCCAAACTAATCTCTGTGGACAGCGAGAAGGCGAGAGACTGCCCGTCAAAGGCTTTGTGGGAAACAGGTCTGGATGCTGCTCTTCTTCTGAGGGAGGCGGGGGGCGGGGGGCGGGGGGCGGGGGGCGGGGGGGGTGGCTGGGCGGGGGTTTGTTGGGAAGAGGAATCTAATCCGTCGGCTGGCGGTGACTTTTGTCCTCCCGAGCGGAGTGAGAAAGCGGCGAACGGGGGGGGGGGGGGGGGGGCGGGAAAGGAGGGCTGGCACGAGCGGGACCCGCCCAAACGCTCGGAGGGGGCGCGGCGAAGCGTCCCGGCTCTGCTCCAGCCACGTTTCGGACAATGCGCCAGATGCGCGCGTCCACCTGCGTAGGTACGAACGGAGAACACTCCTGCCAAGGTTCTGTTTCCTTTCCTCATTTCAGCTGTTCTTTTTTTCTTTTGGAGGAAGAATGCATTGCCCCGACGCTCGGCTGTCTGTTTTTGTGTTCTCCTCTGTGTTTTGGGGTGGATTGGATTCATTCGGCATTTGTGTTGCGCTTCCTCTGTTTTCTTCACAAACACAGTGTGATGAATTAATTTTGGTGACTGCTGAATCCAAAAAAAAACTGCGAAGTAAGAAACTTCAAGCTTGTTTTTCACTAAGCCAAAAGCCTGTATTCATTCAAAATCTGTCTAAAGCTTTGATTTACTGCAGAAGTAAACTCAGTTCTTCTTCACAAACTCAGTTGGGGGAGTTTGTGTTAGTTCTCGCTGTACTCTACAAACTGAGTTTGTGGGGAAATAAACATTCTTGCTCAGGGTTACATGTTAGTCAAACCTACGGACAACTATAAAATTGAATCCCAGCCATAGTTAAGGATGAACGTTGATTAAATTTTTCGTCTGCATGGATTAACCCCAGTCTTGTCCTGTGGTGTGGCTGCAGTGTCTGTCAGAAAGGTACGGGCCTTTGGTTTCTTCTCTTTTCTTGAGAGAAAGAAATGAATGGCAGCGTACACTGCCACATAAAAATGTGCAGCGCAAATGAAAAAGAAAGAAAAAAGTACACTGTATACGTCGGGATCTGAAAGAATCACTTCCACGGCCATATAACTTTTATGAGCCAATCCTGCTGGCTCAGAATTGGAAGATACAGAAGTGCGCTTTCAAATTGCCCTCCAATCTCTCCAAGGTCAAGTAGAACACTCCTACCGTTAATATCAATCAGAAAAACCATTGGGATGACAGACAGACTGGCGATCAGGTTTTTTTTTTTCTTCTCTGTAGATCTTTGTCTTGAAAGTGAAGCACTGTGTGTATACAGCTTGCAGTGGTCACTGAGAAATAAAACGCTTTTAAAACAAAATTAGAAGACCGTGATATAATTGTAGACTGTTGTAATATTAAAGTGGCGATGTTTTCTCATGTCTACAGGGATAGTGTTTTCGAAAAGGGCTTTGCTGTTATATCTTCTTTGATACTAAAATGCAGTCTTCAAGTGCTTAAAACATGTAAGCAGATTATTTAAACTCATATCAGAGCATGTGCCTGAAAGTAAGGACTTCTCAAAGCCAGAGAGCATTTGTAAGTGTTGCCCCCCATAAAACTCATTCACCCCGGGCAGGAGCTCTTTAGTTTGCATATGTGGGACACAACAGACCGGCGTCCTTGATGTCAATAATAGTAAGGGAACAGGAACAGAGGGAGGGGTTCACACGTTGTTTGTAGTTAAGTGAGGTCCCTCAGTCTGAAATTGCACTGGCCAAAAAAAGCTCTGTTTTTAAAAGAGGATAGCGGAGTTTTATGGGACTGTCAGTTACTCCAAAGCCTCACACAAGCTGTCCCCTTTGCTCTTTGGGCGGGGGGTGGGGGGGGGGGTGGAGGCGTGTCTGCACGGGGGGGTCACCCCTCCGCGTCCGTTTGCCCTCTGAGCGGGTCGCCGTATAGATCTGTTTTCTTCGGTCAAGAGGAACACAGCCTCTGTTTTACAATCTGGCGCCTATTGACCGTATCGACTGCCCCTCGACCCTCAGCCCCGAAATCAATGGCGGCGCGCTCTGCGCGGGCCGCTTCCCGTCGTCAGCAGCGCGGTCGCGTTCGGCCCCCCCGTCCTCTGCCCCGCTTCCCACGATGCACCTCTCTCTGACTTTCGTCAAGGGGGATGAGACCTCTTCGACACCACACACACAAATCGAGAGATAGGCCTGCGTCTGTGTCCTGCTTGTGTTCTGTGTGATGTACAGCATTTTAAATGATGTTTTTTCTCCTATATTTTGCACACAGCTTTCTTCTGGAACTCTCAAAAGCACTAAGTTTTCAATATCGGGACCCAAATGAGAAATTTAGTACCTTTCAGGGACTTGTCAAATACACTCATAATCATAGACTAGTGGAGTACAGACTCATTCAGGTTCTCACCTCATATACTCCCAGGGCCCACTTTGCCCCCCAACCCATAGTTTAAGAAACACTGCTCTGTGACAATATAACAACCCTGACTCCTAGTCTCAGTGTAGGCTTGGGGAAGCTGGGAGGGTTTTGGGCAATTTGTCATGTAAGGTGTGTCCTCGTCATGTACGGGGTTGCCTCTGCCTTTAATTCATTGAGACGTATTTATATAAATATTTTAAGCAATGATTCCCTCTCCCCCCCGCGGGATGTGGGATTACCGCGCGCGGGAAGCCTTATCGCGCTCATGCTCCGCTATCGGAACACCAGACGTCCCGTATTATCGAGGGTGGGGGGTGGGGGGTGGGTGGGGGGGGGTATGGGGGGGATTGGAGGCAGGCCATCCCCGGGACCACACAGACGGCGGAGGGGGAAGCTCGCGGTGTTGGCGAAATTGGCCTCTAATGTCTGAATGGCCAAGGACACAGAAGGTTATCTGTAGAGCGTCGTAAGCACCTCATAGAGACTAAAAGTGTCCTAGCGCTTTGAAGTAACAAGAAAAAAAAAACGCGCAATAATGGAATCAAGTCGATTTTACGGTTTCTGAATTGCATGGAGATGGAAGTATTAATATTTAAGAGCGTCGCGTGACAAACCGTGAAGCCTAATTGCGCGCCGCCCTCCGCTCCAGCCTACCCACTTGAAAACCTCGACACTTGAAATATGGTTAATCCAGATGTGGAAATCACTCCAGGAAATTGCGGTCGTCTGTGGCACAATATCGTTTTCCTGTCGAACGAGAGCAGGCGCGCCAGAAACACATTCGGGGTCCGCCGATATCATAATGCCTGCCTTACTTTTTTTTAAACAAAAATGTGTTTCTTGTTTATTGTTGAGATCGTTGATGACAAGGCACTTTTTTTCCTAGGTTAGCTTTGGTGCAAAAGAACGGGTTAGACGAGCTTTCGGGTCAGAGGTGTTCCCCAGCTTTACCCTGAACCACGCCCCCGCCCCCTGCCCCCCACCCACACAGGTTCCGTGGTGTGTGACAAATCTGCCCACGCTGTCCTACACACGCCCCTCTCTCTTGTGCCCCCCCCCCGCCCCCCCATCCGTTTGTTAGCAGACACCAGATTAACGACCTTTAAGACTAAACCCAACGCCTTTTCAGAGGTCTGCGGCGATAAGGATCGGATTTGCCACGGATAACCTCCAAACAGGAAGTGCAGACAAAGGCTGGGGGGGTGGAACAGAGATAGTTTTCACTATCCAGAGATGGTCCCACCCCCCACAGTTTCTAATTTCTCCTCAGCAGCCTCTCATCTGCGAGGTTCTCAGGTTAAGCGCCTTTTTCTTTTTTCCCTTTTTTTTTTTTTCTTGCGCGGTAAGATTACAGATCCTCGCGCCGTAATCCCGTTAAGCACCTGTACAATAGCGGGAACAGCTGGCGCGGGTTAGCCGGCTAGCGCGCTACGGCGGGAGAGGCCGTCCGTCACGGCCCGGGAGGGAGGGGCCAGCGCCGGACGACGCTGATCACCACGGAGACAGCTGGGGAGAGTAACCTAACACCTGCCAGACGATCGGACGCAGCCCACCACGCCATGTGAGGTAACCACGGCTAAGTGGCCTATAGGAGCACTTATCCGTGACACGGCCTTGGATACTCTATAGACAGGGAGGAACAGATGACCCTGGATGAGCCCACAGACCCGTTCTCACCATCAATGGCCTGAACTCCTCGTAAAACATATTCTTGTGTGTTGATACTCGCTGATGTCATCATGAGGCTGTTTGCTTTTTCGGTTGATTTAACCTGGTTACCTGGTCACCTTAGAGGACCACTTGACTCAGTGCGAGGTGCTCTCTAGATAGTGCTGAGAAATGACTGGATGGGGCGACCGGCCTGTTATCATCATCGAACATTCTCCTTGTGTTATCACGCCCCCACGCACCGACGAGTCACCGGTGAGGCTGAAAATTCGGCTTCGGTTGAGCTGACCGGGCCCATCGCTCCGGAGCGTCTGCCGAGTGATTGTAATGTAGCGTAGCGTAATGCTAGCTGGTCTGTGGGGTCGCATCGCCCTGATGCTGTGTGTAATGGGAGGGGAGAGATGAGGAGCCTGGATGGGCATAATGCGCTGTTCCCGTCATTAAACATTCCGTTGTGTTGATAGTTCATTATGAGGTTGAGAAGCTGTGACTTTGTTAAGGGAATACTCGGATGAACAGTGTATGCCACAGATGTTTATATTTTCAATTTTAATACCATACTGCCAGCCCTTACCAGATTCCAGTTTTTTCCTCTGATGTGGGTATGTTAGACATGGGCCAGACACACAGCCAGTAAGGTGAGATGGAAAAGCATGGATTTAACCAGTGGCACTGGATAAAAGCATCTGCCAAATAAATGCAATGTAAAAATGTAGTGGTTAAAAAGGCCCTCTTGTGAAAATAACAGCATTGGAGAGACCAGGTCCAATGGAGAGCAGGCCCCTCTAATGGGGTTTTTTGGGGTTGAGTTAATGCATCCGAGCATCCAGGGTCCAATTTATACTGTACATGGTCCCATTTGGACAATCCCGAATCTCACCCCCCACCAACCACCCCGGAGATTGGGGGTGTAACTCGATACGCCACTACGCAGCAGACAGCCAGTGGCCAGCTCTCTCTCTCTCTCTCTCCTTAAACAGGGGGGGGCAGGGGCGGGTTTAAACCACCGCGGTTTCGGGTGACAGCTGCGGTTTGCGTGCGCGCCACACGCTGAGCGTGTGGAACGTTTTGGGGGACGGGAGGGGGACGGGGCAGTCGGTCATGCCGGGACAGGATGGGGGGGGGGGGAGGGGAGGTGTCGCTAAGGTGCAGAACGGTGTGGCTTGGTGCTGTGAAACTGGAGGCAGCCACCCCGGTCCCTCTGACTGTTGAAAGTTTTAAATATGGACACTGAGTATGGACAGCCTGGTCCAAGCGTGTGGTTGTTTATATATAAATAAATACCAGTTTGCAAACCTACAGCTAGATGATCTATTCATCCGCAGATAGATTTGACTTTTGTGAAGGTGGTTGGCTTCCCCCCAGTCCAGAAATCACCAGATGAATTTCACAGACTGTACTTGAAGAAAACAAGTCAAATTCTTGATAAATATTCACCCCCGACTGTGTAGGCCTTAGTGTTTCCTGGAACAAATTCACATTTCCCTGGTGTGGAAAAGTAGCTCTGCACATTTTAGCAGTGTAGAGGGAGAATTACCTCCAAAAAATCACAGCCCTTTGCCCTCCTCTGATCTGCGCCTGAACCAGCAAATAGCACATGTCCCAGAATTCCCTGCTTCCGCACCACACTCCTCCGTTAACGTTACACGATGTCAGCGACCCCCCTCTGATACACGCTTTGTTTCATGTTTCCGGGATCTCATCGTTATGTCGAACCCGAGAAACGGCAGAACAGCTTTGTAATACACACGCTTTGTTTTTGAAAAAGTAGACTCCGCTGTGTGTGTGTGTGTGTGTACGTGTACGTGTACGTGTGGGACTGGGGATTGGGGGGATGGTACTTTGTATTGAAGTCACATGTTAATGTCAGCAGCAGATTCACAATGTCAAACGGATTGGGGGCGGGTGGGGGGGCGGGGGGGTTAACAAAGAGCATGCGTAATGTTTCTCGCCTCAGTTATGGAGATGTCTCCGGCAAAGACGGGTGGCTTTCAGCTTATTTAACTCTAATCTTTTTACCATTACATTATGTACTTAAGGCTAATCCGGTTATTTTTATCACTTAGCACAAGTTCTGCCCCGAAAAATGTTTAGGCACTTAATACAATGAGAGAGAATAAATTATTATAACTCATATAAACAGTTTTAGTGTTGAATGAATGCTGAACATTTTTTGTGCAAAGCATTTGGGAGCCCTGTAAACATTACTTAACTTTGGAACAAAGAAAGCAATTGTGTAGGAAGTAAAATGCATATATATATATATATATATATATATATATATATATAGTGTTTGCACTATCATTTTCTGCTCTGCACGTTATTATTATTCCTGAGAACTAATTTGTTTTCTGTACAAGCATTTTTTTTGACACCTCCTTGCTATTAATAGCGACGGCCATGTTGTGGCATGAATGAATGATTCATGCGCTTTAATTATTTATAGTCATTGAGAAACGTGTGTAGCCGGCTTGGCGTAGTTTTGATCTCATTAGCTCTGAAGCACCCACCTGTGTGGGGGGGTAGGCGGGGGGGCGTAGGATGTAGGATCAGAGCCACGGAGCCCATTTCATTACGGGGACGGAACTGCTGGCATAATGAGTCATTCATAAAGGACCTTGAGATCACACGCACAAAAACACAAAAACACACACATGTGCATGCTGGCACAAAAGCACACACCTGCACACAGACACAAAAAACACATACGCTCAAAAACACAGACACAACAGCACACACGTGCACGCAGGTACAAAACACACATGCGCACAGAAACACGCACGTGCACATCGACACAAACGCACGCGCGCAAAAACACGCGCTCGGTCCTAAGGGTTCGCCGGTTGGACCGCGCCGATTGGGCAGGAGGGTCAGCCGGGCGTGACCCGTGCACTTCAGACCGGCATCATCAAAGTTTTCAAAGGCGCCGACTACAAAGCGGCCGAGCCGAGCCGCCGCGTCACACGCACGCCAATAAGCGACTTCACAACAAACTCTCCTTTTTTTGGGTGACTCATTAAGCCCCGGGGTGCTTCTGATTCTGAGCAAGGCTGCATAACGGAGGCCTAACGCATGGCTTGTTTCTCTCAGTTTATTTTTTGTTTTGTTCGTACCGACGCACCGGAGGGACTACTGCACGTTTAGAACACTTGAGGAAAGCGATAACCGACCCGAGTTTATCTGGGATATCAGGCGATGACCTACCTGAGTTAGTCAGGGGTATCGGGCACCCAGCACCTCTCTCAAGTTTGGCTACCATGTTTTTCCCTCTTTAAACTTCAGTATTTGCAAACGATGTCAGAATGAAAAGCAGCATGAAGAAGGACCAGGGTTTGAAAGCACTTTAGATGATCTTTGGATCTATTGTATAACTGCAAATGTATCTCAGAATTCCAAGCATGGATCCCATTATTCTACATTCACAGGTGGTGTACTGCAGAATTTCTCTATTCTGTTTCCCCCGTGACTTCATAAACAATCTGCTTTACCTACATTTATTCTGGCTTACTGTTACTAAACGTACTGTCGCGTTTTGTGAAGTGAATCACATTTGCATTCATGTTTTGAATTAAGTTGTCTGTTCACCAGAGGAAGGCACCTTGTCTTCTTCATGTTAAGGACATAATGTTTCAATAAATCTGATTTCTGGAGATGCAGTGGGAGCTTGTGAGTTGTGTGAATTGTGCATGTTGCTGTGATTTAAGCACGTTTCTCGCTTTGGAGAGTGGTGTGCCATGATATTCTGTAAATTTAAAAAGTGTGCCACAGAAGGAGAAAGGTTGGGAAACGCTGGACTTTAGCATGGTCCAGTGAGAGGGAGTTTCAGTTACTAGGGTACCATTCACCTTCTTGCTCTCTAGCGCCCCCTCTGCTCCCTCAAGCACCTGCGATCTGTACCTGACCTACATACATCTCATCTTGGCAGTGGCTGCATTATATTTGATGGCATCTGGCAGAATGGAAATTAAGCAGCCAACTGACCAGGCTTCTCTGTTGTGCAGCAATTCATTCATTTACGAATATGTCACAATGCACTTCTCAACCGACCCTGGGCTGAAACCTCCATAAAAGCAAGCCAAAGGTTGGAGTAACACCCCCCCCCCCCCCCCAGATGGTAGGACGTGCTCTCTGGACGCAGGAAGAAACCTTGAGAGGAAGCAAACCCCATAATGAGAGCCCATCGTCTTCTGGCCGACCCGTATGGCCAAGTCAATTTTCTGTCTGTCTAAGAAAGGCCCGGGAAACATAATGAATCGCTTTAGTTCTCCTTCAGTGGCCGTATAACAGTTTCATCGGTCGTTGGAATGGATCAGGTCACTTTTCAACAAGTCGTGACTTTAACACGATCCACCTAACATGGCTCAGTTCTGCTATGGGAGCTTCTGGCAGCTTTTTGGAATACCGGACCCTGAATAAACGGAGAGCACGCCCTGCGATACGTCAGCGGACGCGTCGAAGTGGCCATCGCTGCAGTCGCTCGTGGAGCAGACTCCGTCTCCTCAGCATTCCCGTGTTCCCGAGGCCTGACAGGAAGGCCCGAGACGAGCGGGCGAGGATGACAACAGCACAAAGGAGAATTGATGTTAGTCATCTATTCCGAGGTTCTAACGCAGTGATAAACAATATGATAAGCAGACAGCGAGCAACTTGCCTCTGGCTCCTCTCTGTAAAACAAAGGAAAGAATCGGCTGACATTTCTCCAGTGTTATCTGGGAGGTTGAAAAGCTGTTGACTTTGCACATTAAGCATTTATCACGGCGGTTTAGCACGTCGCATTTTTCACAATGTCTGGTCGGGCCCGGCCCGGCGCCGGGGAAAGAGAGTCCTTCCTGTCCTCTCTCTCGCGTACGGTACGGCAGTCCATCTCTTTTCTTTAATCTTTAAAAATAAAGGCCCTTCAACAGAGCCCTTTGCCCGTTAACCATTAGCGACTATCGTCACGGATGCGGGGAATATGCAAAAGGCCCGGTGTATCGTCGGACGCCATAAAAATTCTATAAGTGGCCCTTTTCTTCCTCCCTTTGAAGTGTTGCCACAGACTTTCTCTGCAGGTCATTCGGTGGGTCATTTCTGGTTAACATTTGCCCTCGGGGGCCAAGAGAGGGGCGTGTGGCGTTGTCTTGGCAGCGGAGTGGAATCATCACTCAACGACCTGCCTCCCCCCCCCCCCCCCAGCCCCCAGCCCCCAGCCCCCAGCCCCCACTCACCCCCGTCTGAATTTCACACCTCACTGGAGGTGCGGAGGAGCTGGCCGGAGGTGTGCTCAGGTAGGCCTTTAGCGGAAATCGAATTTGGGGGCCGCAATCTGGAAAAAGAGTTGCGTGGGTTATTTTTTTTTCCTCCCCTCTCTGTGGCACACGTTACGAGACCCCATTAGCTGAGAGTGAAAACTGAGGCCTTTCCCTCCTCTGACAGGCAAAGGTCAGAGCTGTGAAAAGGTGAATTTTGGACACTCGTTATTGTGTTGAAGAGACAGAAACGTCATGGGTGCCATCGCAGAGAGACATTCTACATCATTCCAGCGATCTCATTAATCTGTAGCTTGGGTACATAGAATTATCTTTTTGGAAATGTATTCAAAAAAGGTATGTTAAAGGTCAAAGTAGGATAATAAATACAGAATAAAAACACTGGCTCAGAAAATATTGAAAATAAATGAAAATTAAATATGTGTTTCTTCTATCTATAAGTTTTACAGTTTTCTCTGTTGAGAATTTGTAGAATAAACAGTAATGAAAATAAAAGTTTCTAAAAATCTTGATATTTGGCCATTTCAGCTCTTTCCTGTTGTGTCAGTTACAGCTGCATTGTTTTCTCTGCAGTGGACTCTGGGGTATTCCCCTTTGTGACAACCCCCTCATAAAGAGTGCTACATGAAGTAGCGTTTGATTGGTCAATGGGATCGATTGATTGACGCCCCATTTAAGCGTGCCGGGTCACAAACTCCGGGCCAAATTGCGACCGATGCCACCTGGTCCGGCGGTTGATGAGCACTAAAAGAGGAGGTCATCAGCGTATCCATGGAGAAGTCGCCGTCACCCCCCCCCCCCCCCCCCCCCCCCCCCCCCCCCCCCCGGGTCACTGACCGCTGCGCTCCCCCACATGGGACCCCGCGCTACTGAACGCTCGTTTACAGTGCGTTCCTCCGTCTGCTCGCCACAATCCTCTTATGCGACTCTACACTGACAGGCCTGACTCGTTTGGACCCGAATAAGGGGAGAACATTTGGACCGGAGTATGAAAGAGAGAGAGGGGTAGAGAGACACAGAGAGAGAGAGAGAGAGTCACAGAGAGAAATCGTGGAGGCAGAAATGGAGAGATAGAGGGAGACAGTGACAGAGGGAGAGAGAGATATGGAGAGAAAATGAGCGAGCGATGAAGGGAGACAGTGACAGAGACCGAGAGTGGAGTAAGAGAGAGAGAGATGGAGGGAAACAGTGACAAAGAGGGAGAGAGAACGAGCGAAAGATGGAGGGAGACCGTGACAGAGAGTGAGAGTGAGAATAAGAGAGAGAGAGATGGAGGGAAACAGTGACAGAGAGGGAGAGAGAGTGAGAGAGATGGAGGGAGACAGTGACAGAGAGAGAGAGAGAGGGAGAGAAAATGAGTGAGAGATGGAGGGAGACAGTGACAGAGAGTGAGAGTAAGAGAGAGAGAGAGATGGAGGGAAACAGTGACAGAGAGGGAGAGAGAGTGAGAGTAAGAGAGAGAGAGATGGAGGGAAACAGTGACAGAGAGGGAGAGAGAGTGAGAGTAAGAGAGAGAGAGATGGAGGGAAACAGTGACAGAGATGGAGAGATAATAAGCGAGAGATGGAGGGCGACAGTGAACTTTTCCTTCCCCTTTGTTTTTGTTATAAAATATTACACACCTGTACCCGTTGGAACATGGCAATGAAAATAAAATTCTTAATACAAATTAAACCATTAATTTCTCATTAAAATCAAAAACCCTGGACCATTCTTTCCATTCCACCATTTCCAGATATCACCCTGATTAAAACAATAACTTATAAAGCCCATCATTGTCCACAATGGAAACTGCATCATTAACACAATTTTCTGAGATATGCAGAGAGACAGAGAGAGATTGGAAAGGCAGAAAGAAAGAGAGAAGAAACAAAGAAAGAGACACAGGGAGAGAAAAGATGGCAGAAGGGGAGGGGATGAGAAGGGAAAGAAAGAGAAGATGGGAAGAGGGAAAGAGAGGAGAGAGGGAGGGCTGCATTGCCTAATGCGGTGATGCTACGATGGCTCCCACCTAGTTTGGAGCGACAGACCGTGGGATGACTGGGGTGGATGTCGGGGGCGAGGGGTTAGGGGCTAATCCCCAATGTGGGTCATTTTTGGCCAGTTTAGTTTTGATTCAGTGCA
>NC_049207.1:47828854-47838854 GCF_013347855.1 Anguilla anguilla | reverse complement strand
TGCTTTAAATGGAGAAGCTCACTGGCTGAATAGTGGACAGCACTGTGCATTACAGAGGAGGGACTCATTATGGCATTAGCACACAGATAATATTGCTCTCATTTTCATGGCTCAGCAGATGAAGGTGTGTAATAATTTAGCACAAAAACTAATCTAACCAAAGGGGAAGCAAAAGTCTCTCTCTCTATCTGTCTCTCTTTTTCTCTCCCTCTGTCCAGATCCTCTTCAGCTAGCTAGGCCCTTTCTCTGTCTTTCCTCCCTTTTTCTTTCTCATCCTCTTAATGCTCAGGGTTGGGGAACCGTAATGTTAATGTTGTGTGCTTCCCGGATTGTTCTTGTTCTCTAAGATTAGGGCTTGTTTAATCTCTAGACTGATGCCCATCTCTGTTCACTGTACTTTACTAGGCCTTTGAGTTTTTTGTCACTCGAAAATCACTGCTTTATGGCTTATACCATGTCAACTGGGCTGCTCACCACACACACACACACACACACACACAGCTATTGGCACAGGCACACATGCACACGCACCCACACACACACACAGACAGGCACACATGCACACACAAGCAAGCACAGGCACACACACACACACACACACACACTCACCTCTAATTTTGACACAGTTCCTGGCTGTCTGACACCCAATACAAACATATACACACAGTGTTGACCTCTAATTTTGACACAGTTCCTGACTGACACACACAATCCAAACATATACACACAGTGCTCACACACACACACACACACACACACAGCTATTGGCACAGGCACACATGCATGCGCACCCACAGACAGGCACACATGCACACACAGGCACGCACAGGCACACACACACACACACACACACACTCACCTCTAATTTTGACACAGTTCCTGGCTGACACACACAATCCAAACATATACACACAGTGCTCACACACACATACACAGGCACACACACACGCACACACAATGCACACACATACACACAGACACGCACACACTCACCTCTAATTTTGACACAGTTCCTGGCTGTCTGACCCCGGAGGTTGCTGGGAAAGATTTATGGCGGCGGTGTTATTGTTTGTTTTCACCGCAGTGTCCGGAGCCGGAACATTCTCCCCTTTTGTTAAACGGCGGATTGTCTCGTTCCGTTCTCCCAAAGGCTCCGAAAACACAGCATCTCTCTCGCCTCGGGCTGCTTTAATGAGTTTCATCCTTTTAGTCAGTTTCTGTGCCCTGCCTGTGTTTAACCTTTCCGCGCTCCTCTGTTGCTGGAGGAAGGAAGTGGGTATGAGACCCGTGAGAATAGAGCAGTGACCCCGCTGATCCTGTCAGATTCCCCCGCACTGTAGCGGGCAGAGCGAAAAACAAACACGGAAGCCTCGTCTTGAAGTTCTCTCGAGTTAAAACTTTACTTATTACTACGTTTTATACGATGTCTTGAGACAAAATGATTGTAAGACAGTTTTTAGTGATTTATTCATTTATTTTTAACAGAGCTTTTAACTTCCAAACACACCGCGTGGTGTCTTGTTCCCTGAGCAGTCGGTCGAGAGGTATTCAGTATTTGAGGCTAATTACAGTGCCAGTTTACCAGCATGGCGTTTTAAATGAGGAATAATTAGATGTCGCTTGTGTGTAATGTGATTTAAATCTGATTATTTTGCCTCAGATTCACTTAGTGTTTGAGTACTAAGGCTGTTGGTGGACGTGGGATATCGTGGTCTCTCTCACCTTTGACTGAGGTCAGGCACCAGCAAAAAGAACAGAGCCTCTATTACCTGCAGTTCCACTCTGTCACCACTAGGCGACCCCAGGAGCCTGGAGTGGGGCTGATTTTGAATGACCACAGTTTGACTCAGCTGCTGAATCCCAGGTGGTGTTTCCCCCTAGCATTCAAATCCCTTTTATTGGCATTCCTCATTTTCCCATTAGTTTTCCCGAATTGCCATCCCGATCCCAATATTCCGAGCGGCGGCCCGTTCCCGGCGCCCCGGTTTCCGGGGGAAACGGACCGTGAGCCAGCGGAGTCACGGACGGGCGGCGGAAGATGCCGCGCGCTTCCTCCGTTCGACTCCGCGGGTTTCGGGGAAATGAGCGAGTTTGCAGATAGGCCAACCGGGTGCCGTTTCCCCCCCCAGCTGATAATTGACTGATAAATAAAAAATGGAGAGCGTTTGTATTGGCTGGTGCTCCCGCGTCCACGCCACACTTCGGCAAACAGGCAGCGGAGGGGCGTGCGGTCCTGCATCTGATGCCCCCCTGCCCCAGACAGCTGGGATTACAAATCGGTTGTTTCAAAACGAGCTCCTTCAGTGGTCTTCTGTTTAAAGCATAAGGGACTGTTATTTGTTATTTGCCGAGTACGTTTCTGACATTCTGTCTGTTGTTTCTGCGTGCGATGACCCTTACAATCTGCTGTTTGTGATATTTATGTGCTTAATGGGCTGTATTTATGGGAAGGTCTGGTGTTTGTTTGCTTTTACCCCACGCTTCCTGGTTTTGTGCTTGATTGAGGTGTTCCTTGTCACTTTCAGCATCTGTGCTGTAAACAAACTCATATTTTAAAAAGGCTTCACATAAACACACAGGGGTGTTATTAGAAATTTCCTCAGACCTACATTCAACGCAGACACTTTTTTTATGACATGCATGGAATATTTTTTGGCAGCTTGAAAACTGTACTATGCTGAAGGTGTTTGGTAATAGAAAGCTGAGGGGGATTGAGTGGGGGTAAGCACTGATTCCTGTCAGCTTGGTTCAGCTGAATGCAGCTCTGCTGACAGAAACCTGCTAAATATGTGATCCTTTGCTGGAAACTGGTGCCCAATCACAGTGCTGAATGTGTGATCTGTTTCTAGAAACTGGCACCCAATCACAGTGCTGAATGTGTGATCTGTTACTAGAAACTGGCATCTAATCACAGCGCTGAATGTGTGATCTGATGTGGGGAAACTGGCACCCAATCACAGCGCTGAATGTGTGATCTGTTGTGGGGAAACTGGCACCCAGTCACAGTGCTGAATGTGTGATCTGTGTGACAGTGTGAACAAGAGGCTTCTGAAGATCCTGAAGGATCAGACAGGGCAGAGCAGAGTAGTCTGGCCCTCGAATACTGACTGTCACATGCACAGCCCCAACCAATCAGCAGCATCAACACTGAGAGGGAACCCCAAATACGTGGAATTGTGTGTGCATGTGCATGAGAGAATGTGTGTGTGAGAGAGTGTGTATGTGTTTGTTTGTGTGTGTGAAAGGGAAATTGGGATGTGACACAAAGGATGTGGCTGTATTGTGCATATGTGTTTGTGTGTGCGTGTGCATGTGTGTGTTTCTACATGTGTATACACACAGTATGTCTGTGAAGGGTTTGGTGGAATGTGTGTACGTACACGCGTGTGTGTGTTTGTGTGCGAGTGTTGTGTAGCGTGCGTACGTGCGGGGGGGGGGCAGGCTCAGAGAGAGGCGGCTGTTGAGCCCCAGTCTTCCTGGATCAGTCCCCGTCGCCGTCCCCACCGCCTCCCTCCTGTTAGCCACAAGCACTCTCATCCATCTTCCCACCCCCATTACACTTGTGTGAATGATGGTCCTCAGCTCTTAAACCTGAGAGAGGAGAACAAAGGGAGGGGGAAAAAAGAAAAATATGCCCGTGTCCACCCCGGAGATTACCTTGAGATATAATACTGGCTTTGGAATCATTTCTGAAATGGAATGACAGCATATTTACTGTCCGGACTGTTCCGTCTGGAGGATTCTGCTCATAATGTCGCTCGGCCCCTTGGTTTTAATCAGGTCGGAGATCTGTCAGTGTCCTCCCCCTGGAAAAAAGCATCGCGTCCCCTTTGTTCCGGTCTCACCTGGGAAATGAGGGGATTTTCAACTGTGCGGAAAAACCGTATGAAATTTTAGAAATGACTTGGTCTGTTTTTTTCTCCCCCTTTATCGGTTAAAAGGGGGGAAGAAAGAAATAACTGATATTTTGCTCACTCAAGTCTGACATCATACATTGATTACTGATGACAGGTCATTGCTTATTGGATGCTGGAATGTGGCTATGGCTGTCATTTTTTCTAATGTAATTTTTTACGGTGTGCATTACAATGAGTATAAATCCGCACAGCCTGTACACAATGCTTACATTATAAATGCCAGTGTAGGTATTCAAATTCAACCCATACCTAGGAATTCACATGTACATCTGAATATACAGCATGTTTTAGGTAAGTTCATGTCCATTTCCCATTGAAGGCAAAGATTGTGTACTGTGTGTGACAGTTAGCATACTTTAGCTTTGGCGCTAGCTGACTTTTGCCAGGATGGAAAAATGTGAAAAAATAACTGATGATGATGATCTTTTTGTTCTAAACTTTTTCTGCGGAAATGGTCGATTTCTCATAAAATTACCATTAATCTAGAGGAATTTTACTGCCGTCCAAAAGGGTCACCGCGTTTCGAATAATAATTTTTTCCGCGCCGCTCTGCTAGCTGGTGTTATTGTCTTCAGGCGCAATAACACAGGGCTGCGTTTCCTCCAGTAGGTTTTACGGCGGGTGTTTAATCCCTGGACTGTGAGTTCACTCCTGACGGCAGCCATGCGCCACCGCTGAGTTTTATCAGTCCGTCCCACTAAACTTGAGGATTTAACGCAGAATTGATGAATTGACCTTTTCCTCTTCTCCTTTTTAAAAAAAAAAAAAAACCCCCCCTGATAAGGGTACGACTGACCTTTTCAAGCACGTACCAATCCCCTCTGCACCTGAACCGGAGAGGGGAGGCTGTTCAAAATGAGTTTTATTGCAACCTCTGTCTCTGCAAATGTTATTTCTATTTATAAAAGACATGCCACAAGAGCAGAAATGTGCTTCATAAAAATCTATCTTTACAGACACATGATGCCGTTATTATATAATACTGTACATGGTCTCAGGGAAACTATCCTATTATATTTTTGTTGCATGAAGGCGTTGTCTGTGTGTATGTGTGTGTGTGTGTGTGTTTGTGTGTGTCTGTACATATGCGTAGATATGTATATTAATAGTCATACATTTTAGCTGATCAGTTTCTATGAAAGCTGAGCTAATGTGTCTGGTTTGATTATGGGGTTACATCAGAAAATTGGATGACATCATCGTGACATTGACATGACATCATTTTTTAAGAGCATGAGCAACATCTACGAGTCTGATTGTCAGTCCTTTGTTCCATGCATTTTTCACTATCTGATTTGGTTAACGGTTATTCAAATGAAACCACATTGGTCTGAAATGGCACCCATAGTACTGTACATGGATAGGGACTGTCAAAATTTCAGGAATTCATTTCCTGTGTGCATTAAAATGGAGACTAATTTTTTAAAAAGTTCCACAATTAAGTAAAACAATTATGCGGCAGGCAATCACGTACGCAATCAGACGTGTAAACCCTAACTGCCGGCAGTTTCTGATTAGCCACGTTCACCTACGGCACACAGAGCCCTAGTTCACACTTCGTTATTTCGAAAAAAGAAGGAATCTTCCGGTCCAATTAAATGTTTTTTTTTTCTTTTTTTTCCACCACCGAAAGAGTACCACCTTTTTTCTTTATGTAACGGCCTCCGTGTCCCGATTGGGTGAATGACCCGCGTCTGGCACGATCAGCGGGGGGGGGAGGGGTCTCGTGAGCGCGTGTGATCTGGGGTCAGCGCTAGCCCGAGGCGCAGTTGTCCCGTCGTCTGTTCCGGATAATTCTCTTGATTGTTTGCATTAGTAATGGGCGGGGGGGGGGGGGGGGGTCTTCGGCGTGAAAAGCCGGCTGGTAATGGCGAAATCGAAAGGCAGCGTGCGTTTGTCATCCTCATCGATTAAAACCGTTCGCGCTGTGCGCGTTGCTCCTTTGTGCGAAGCCTTTCTCGAATCGTCTTACTGTTCATTATTTTTCTTGTTGCTATGACGGCATATAAGGAGCAGTCTGAAAACGTGCGTGAGATGTGCTTTTCTTCATCCACTCTGCTGTTATTTCTGTATTTCTGTTCTTCTGCTCAGCTGCAGAACTCTCTGTGAAGCGACTGAACGTCCTCACACGGCTCTTGTCACATGATCTGTGTGTGTGTGTGCGGAACCCTTTTCGGCAAAAGGAAGCACCTGTCCTCTTGGTACCCGTACCCGTACAGACGAGTACAAGCACCAGGTAAACAGCCCCGCGGCTGTTTACCTGCTGCTTGCACTCGTCTGTACAGGTATTCTCTCAGGTGTGTTTCCTGGTTTGGAAAGCAGGCCGTGATAAGTGTTTTTATTCATGGGCACTGATAAGAAGATAGGAGGAAGGAGACCCGTGCGCGTCAGACAGCGTGTGACAAATCTCCCCCCTTATCTGTGCTATTGGATTACCCTGCATGCAGTTACTCACCGGCCTCCCCCCGAAGATATCTGCCTTCTGTATGGGAGCTGACATTCTGAAAAATAAGGCGCATGTCAGAATGGCTGGGCGTTTGATCCCCTACTGATAGAGGAGGTTACAAAGCCACCGGGTCCTCTCCTGAAGCACTCTACCATGCCATACGCACACACAAACACACGCATACACACACACACACACACACAGACACGCACACACACACACACACAGACACGCACACACACACTCTCACACACACACACACTTTTATACCACACACACGGATGTGTACGCACATGCACGCAGACACACACAAACATAAATACCCTAGCACCCTAGCACCCACAGGTATTATTATCTTTCATAGCCAACGCGACATACAGCATATGAATGCACACATTTTTCAGTATACACAGATACACACACACACATGCACAAAGGCACAGACACACACACACACACACACAGATCCCCATTGTATCATAGGGCTTGAAAAGGTGTGCCCAGTGAATTAAGTCAGGGGTTGTGTGTAGTGTTGGGGGGGGGGGGGTTGGGTTGGTTGCCATGGGCAGGGGGGGGTGGGAGGGGAGGATGAGTGATTCTGGGAAAGGAACCATAGATGGCGGGACAGCAGAGGGAGCACAAAAGGGGAGGGGGGGGGGCTAAGACAGGCGCACAATGTGTCACTCCCCCAGGTCACTGGGGGTACCCTGGACCCGCTCAGATAAGGCGCGGGCGACAGGGGCCTGACGGGACGGGGGGGGGGCGCAGGCCCTCGTAACCCCGAACCGCACGTCCCAGGTTCCCCCGGCACGCAGCCGATAAGGGGGAGCGATGAATAACCAACGGAGCCAGCCGAGGGGAACGATCCGCGGCGAAGAGACCCCCCTCTCCACAAAGAGGTCTAGACACAAGAGCCCGGTTAACACTCACAGCAGCCTCACCCCTTAACTGAAGCTGCATGCGCATTCATCTCCAGAAGCCCTTTTCTCTTCTCCTGTATGCAGTGCGGATAGAGATATGATCTAAATACGAGTGGGGGGGGGGGGGTGGTGGGAGGGTGGGGCGTAAACAGAAACTACGTGATGTACGGTGGAGCTGTTGTCACGGAGACACACTGACACACTTACACAGTTTTTGTGTCTTTGGAGCCTTTTTTTCATCTTTCTTTGAGACCGGAATAAACGCTTTTATAATGAAATGGAAATCAATGCCTGGCCAATGCAGAGGCAGCCCTTACTTACACAGTTGTGTCGCGCGGGTCATTTATTCCGGTTAGGAAATCTATGGAAAACGGCCGGGAGCGATTTCGGAAGCCGAATCGGGACCTTGCGGCTAATTTAATCACGGGGTTCTGAAGAGACGCCGTTAGTGTGTCCCCGTGCATGTGGTATCGTTTCTGTATTGATCTGGGCCAAAAAATGTGTAACAGGTTCACATCCTCCTTTTCCTCAATAACTGCGAAAAATTGTGTTTTTGTGTGAAACTGAATTTCAGTACACGTATCTCGAAATGACAGGCGTGTTTGGAAGAAGTGCTGTGCCTGTGGCATGCTGAGATTCGGTAGGTCTCGCTTACCTGATTAGACAAATCTCATCTCCTCCTATGAGCGGCCCACAGCGTCAGCAGCCAAATTAGCCTAATGTACAGAAGATCTACAGCTCCCAAGTCAGCTCCCCCACTCAGTTTCAGGATATGATGTCATACCACGGTCTCCTATCGTCTCTTATTTCAAACCCCTGCTTTGTTTTAGAGGATTTACCCCCCCAAGGCTCAACAAAAACACTATCACATTTGGAAGTTAAAGAGAATAGAAGTATATTTCCAAAAAAAGAACTATATTTCCAAAATAAAAAAATGACTCATCACCAGCTCATCATTATACAATAACTTACCCGTAACTTGAAATGTATGAAACACAAAAATCTTGTGTCAAATGTACCAGTTTTACTGATTCTCCTTCCTGTGGGATAATGTTGTCCACGGAAAGGACACACAAAATGGCTGTGCACGTGCGTTGGCTGCATGTTCCTCTGTGGAAGCGTGTTGTTTAGTCTGGTTCCCTGGTCCCTGGCTCAGGGCTGTCCGTACGGGGCTCCGATGCCCTTTGTTCCCGTCGGGGCCCGTGCAGACGGGGCGTGCCCCGGCTCTCCGGCGCTTGGTGCCAGGCGGGGCCAGGCGGAGGGCGATTAGTGTCAGCCGCCGCCTCTGCGCTCATCAGTAACCTGGCTCCGTGTCACTTCCTGCGCCCGTTCTGGTCCAGTCGCCGCGCCCGTCCGTCTGGGAAGAGGGGAGGGGGTCTGTCCCGTCTGGCACCGAGGCCTGGCGCAACACGGGTGACATCACTCAGGCGGGATGCTTTCGGATGCACACACACACACACGCATGCACATGCAGACACACGCACACACACACACATGCTCACCCGACTGTGAGGCAGACACACATGGCCGATCGCGCTCTCAGGGAAATCTCCTATTTAAGGTCTCAGGCACACCAAACGGGCAGCCGGCGCTCACGCGGTCACGGTCGGCAAGCGATCGCCACGCCGAGCGTGCCGCAGGCTCCGGTTTGGCAAAAAGCAGAATTCACATCTTTTAAATGTAGCACAAAGCCACCTGATCTGGGTCAAATATGTATTTGAAACGCTTCAGAATTGAAATACGCTCCTGCAGATCCCTGAGGATTTCCTGTGGAATGTGTTACCATGTAACCAATGTATACTATACAGTCATTGGAAAGATTAATTTCATTCCGAATATTGGTGAGAATATAAAAATGGTCGTACGATTCTTGAGTCTTCCTGGTGTCTAGAGGGTTAAAGCATTTCAAACACTTGTTTCACCCAGGTCTGTTACTCAAGAGAAGTGGTGTTTTCTTTTTTGCTTATTTAGCTACAGATCCATTAGGATGGCTGATGTCTAGTTGGAACTACAGTGTTTGAAAGTTTTTCTTTTGAAACTCTTTCTTTACGGCTGGCAGTAATCAAGAAGTCGCCGCAGTCCTTGTAGTCAATATCACTGCAGCGGCGTTAGCTGTAGCAGCAGGGTGTTTACCTGTAAAACCCCGAGGAGAAACTCTCCGGTGATTTGCAGACCGGGCCGAATTTATCACAGGTTTGGCTCCGAGGTGGAGGCGCTTTCGTTTTTTTTCGTTTTTTTTTTAAAGGAAGAACGTCCCGAGGCCGTGACTACTATTCACCCTGTCCCACAGATCCATAACCCCCGGAAGGGGTACATTCATCACGCCGCGTCGTCTGTGTGCCGAACACAGGGGAACCCTCATTCTGCTAGCCGATAGATCCCTATCTGAGGGATTGGGGGTGGGAGGCCAGAGCAGTATCTCTGTAGGAAAGGAACATCTCCACTGCCTAATATATCACAGTGACCCCCCCCCACACACACACACAGACCCTCCAGAATTGATTTCGATCCTCATTCACATGACTCGAGGGAAGAGTTCCATGTGACCTTTCTCTCGGACGAGCAGCGACTCTTGACCCTGGCCCTGGGGGGGCCACGGGGATCTGCTGGCCCCCTTGTTTTCTCAGCGCTTAATTGGATCCATTAAAGTCGCAGATCGCGCTGCTTGCTCTACCCTGCCTGACTTCGAGCGTCCAAGCTGTGTGAGCAGTGCTGCT